>NC_137869.1:13942149-13999649 GCF_963924005.1 Protomyctophum bolini
CCCCATTGGGGTTAATTCAGGGGAAAAATACTTTGCACATAATGTCCAACCTACATTTAATGGTATACAGTTACAAGATATGGCAGTGCTGCCACAATTAGCAAAAAAGGAATAAGATATGCACATCCCCACAGTTGCTGCATGGACTTGAGAAAGCCCGGACGGGCGAAATATTGTTGTTGGGTTAAATTTGAGAGAAGACCGGGAGCATATAGTATCGTGTGCGGACATTCCATTTTTTCCACAATTACAGCCAACTGATATCAGATGCTCTTTGGAGCGGTTTATCAAATGACATAAACATTTCATTTCCTCTGTAGAGACACCATAGAGTAAGTATTTCAGGCAGACTTAAAAAAAAAACTTTCTATATTTACTCTTTTGCTGGTCCATGCTTAACATAATGGTTATGTTATGTTATGATATGTTCATTATTTAATTATTAAATGGTCCCCCAGGGATTAACCCATTCTGACCGGGCACCCATTTTGGTGTTAGCATCATGTTATGCTTTACCTATTGAAAAATAGCAGATCTACAAGCTCATATCGCGCCACCGAGTGGCGCGATACGAGCTTGTAGGTCTGCTATTTTTGAAAAATTCGAAGAACGACTGACATTTTTAGAATCTGATCTCAGGTCAGAATGGGTTCATCAGACCAGTGTGTGTCCAGTGGAAACCTCGTATGAATCTGATCTCAGGTCAGAATGGGTTAAATGGAACAGCTGACATTTTATGAATGGCTTTTTCAGCATGCGTAAATTGAAAGCGTAAGTTCCAGTGTACAGTAGTGCACGCTCCGCCTTACGTGGCAGCATGCCTCAGATTCCTCCGGAGCAGTGCATTCTGTATATGACGCATAACTACAAACTTTGACGTGGCTTTGTGTACCGAGGCGTCTGTGACTTTGGAGCTGCTGCTACAGAGCTGTGTGACCTGCGGCAGCAGGGAAAATTAAGTCTTCATCACGTGTTGGCAAGGCATCAAAATGTTGTGTGGTGACATTAGACCAGAGCTCTGGAGGGTCCTACATCAACAACATGGATCAGATTGATTTGCACCTCTTGACTTCAACACACTGGATTAAAGGACCACTTCACCACTTTTCAACCTATCTTCATATAATCGGTCCTCACTAATAATCGTGAAAAAATGGTGCAATTTCTTTCTACTCGGTCTGTGTCTCATAGGAAGGCTGTGGGCAGTTCAGAAACCGTCTTCCAGTGACATCATCGATGGTGAATACAAGCTAATAAAAACTGCAGGCTTTCTAGTACTGAAAAGTTGCAATGCGAAAATGGAAGCCATCGTTCTCACGATAATGAAAATCTAAATATTTTTGTTGAAAAATCTTGTTGAAAAAAAAATCTGCCTAATGATGATGTCACTGGAAGACGGTTTCTAAACTGCCCACAGCCGTCCTATGAGACACAGACTGAGTAGAAAAAAATCGTGCCATGTTTTTCATGATTATTAGTGAGGACCTATTATATGAAGATAGGTTGAAAAGTGGTGAAGTGGTCCTTTAAGTTGCCCCCAGTGACAAGAATTAGAGGAGACCCTTCAAGGTTCCCCAGATTCGCTACAGCCACACAGCTGTGATGATATAGAAAACAGCATCAACATCTGAGTATGGGTTACTACATGACCTCGATGCACTGCAATGTGCTTTATGCTTTTGATGTTGACACCAACAGATGGTTCAAGCCCAAAGGACTGTTCCAGAGGCGCGGTTCAGCCATTCAGCCTCTGCCAGTGTCTTGGGGAAGGTACAGAAAATGGATAAAAATAACAAAAGTCTTGCATAATAGTGCCTCAGGACACAATGCTTACAGACTTGGAGCAAACTGGACCTGTAGTTGGCTTTTTCTGTCTACACCAAATGTCTTGAAATGTCAGAAATAGTGCAAAGTTTCCTAATGTTCCCCCCAGACTATGACTGCTGTAGTTCAGGTAGTACAGATTGAGACAGGTTCACACAAAACTCCTGAATGAAAATGTTTTAATCACAATGCGACAAGTGAATGAAAGACTGTTTGGTTGATCTAATACAATGGGGTTTTTTAGACTTGTAAAATCTGCAGTTTCAGGTAGCAACCCTTTTTAGTTGTTTCTCAAACATGTTTGCATTGTCTTATTGACATTACCATTGTTGTAGTATTGTCATAAATGCTGAATGTGCAGTATTGTTCTGAATGTTGACCGGAATTAAATGCACGTAGTTCTCATTATTGAAATGTATTCCTTGAGAATTGATGTTTCAGGTTTATTTGTTTAAATCGTTGGCATTCTCTTATTGATTGACATTACCATTTTCAGCATGTTTTTAAATGCTGAATATGCAGTACTGAATGTTTTGGATGATGGCCTGAATGAAGTTTCATTCATTATTTCTTTAGCATCCAAGATGGCATCCAAAACCAGACACGCGTCATAGTAGGGGGTCATCACCTGGCACCCAAGTGCTACCTATTTTGTCCACCAGGTGGCGCTCATTGTATTAAGCGGGCACATTGATGTGAGGCACGCAGTGCACAGGATTGACGATATCCTGGTGCACATGTGTGTTCGGTATTTTGGGGACTGGCTGTGCAGTAGAGTAGTCCTTTGTAAATCAACAATACAATTTTGGTGTAATTGAGGATCGCAATTTGTGATGTCTGCCAACTGCCTGCTTGGACCTGCTCACCAGCATCATGTGCTATTTTCATCTCTTGTTTTGTCTCCAAAATCACACAAAGCTGTTTTATATACAGTATATTGTTTGCTTGTGTCTTTGTAATGAATCCCTCAAGCTGGGAAAAACATATTTTGTCATGTTTTTATGCATCCTATCCCACTTGTGACAATGGTAAAATGGTTATATCCAACAGCACTGTGTCATAAATGAAAATATTGAAGGCACAATATCCATATTGTTTTGTCCTTCATTAAAGCTTATTGGTTAGATAGATTGTTACACATACTGGCAGGTTGTGCTCGGCATCGTTGATCCATTTCTTATTTGTGCTTATAGTGTTAGCATTGATGGAGAGTGCAGCGGACTGTCCAGGGAATTTTATCTTTCATACTTTCGTACTGAAAGCATCCTCAGAGTGTACCAGACCCATTTTTATAGACAACATTTCTCCTGGACAGATTACACATACAGATACACAAAAAACACAAAAAAATTACCTCCTAGGAAACCAGACATCTGCTCCGGCTCCACTGTGGATCATGGTGGACCCTGTGGGTGGCCTGTCTGTGTAGTTTATTTAGCAACTATGGATTGGGTTGTGAACTGGGCTCTACATTGACAAGCTCGTCATAGGACCGGTGCCAGACATGTTTCCAGCCAAGATTATTTCACATCCTCTGCTCTTAGTGGTGCTTTGTTGTTTGACTCTGCATCTCCCGCACAAGGAAATCAGTTTGCTCTGTGTACCGGTATCTACTGTCTGAGCACAGTGGGCTGCTTTTAAAGTAGAGATGCGATGCAAGACTGCAGAGTGCAGACTAGCCAACACCAACTCAGGACTTTTGGATTTGCTGCCCTCCACTCCCTCCTATTCCAGTATCAGTCAGAGTCCAGACCTCTGTAGTGTTACGTTGCTACAGTATATCCTGATACGTTGCTGATACAACGTCAACCTTCTCTCTCTGACCTTGTCCATGACCTGCATGGGAAGCCGTGTGACATCAAGTGCCATTCCTAACATTCTTGAGTGTATTCCATCCAGTGCCTTTTCCTGCTGTACTGTGAGTGTGTACGAACAGCCGCCTCTTGAGGTCATCTCCCATGTCAGTAAAGAAAAGCATTAATTTGATTGGCCATGACTGAATAATGACAATTATATTCAGCCTAATCCAGCCCTCTGTGCCGTTGGTAATCCACCCTAGCCTGGCTCCAGCCCTGAATCGCTAGCCACGCCCATTAAGAAAATATGTTCTGGCGATTCAAATCTGGAGTCTCTGCCTACGGCGGCGTTAGTGTCGTTCGAAAATCCGATCACAGCAGCTGATTGGCCATCAGCCCCATCACTCGACAGCGTCAGACAACAAACATGGCTGCCCCCACTGCGATGACTCACGACCGTATCAATCTGGCTATTAAATCGGCGTATGATAAATAGTTTCTTTACAGAAACGACAGGTTTTATAAACATCATCATCCGACATATTTTACCGCTTTTGTTTACATGCATAGTAGCGCTCGTTGGCTGTCGTATGTTTGGTTAGCAAACGGGTTAGCCATAGCCTCATGATTGACAACAACGTCATCTGCTTTCCTATTATTCTGATTGGTTGGTGTGAACCAATCACCGAAGACTGCCCATCCCATAAACTGCTGCCGTGGGGAGGGCTTTCAGTCTGAATAATTAAGTGAAACTAAATGAAAATTCAGACTTAGTGTCACACTAAATCCACCCATCTCTGGGCCCAAAACACAAAAGTTAATTGACGCACCAGTGACCCTTCAGGCCAGTTTGCCCGTCTCCCCAAAATAGGGCCCTGAGAGTGTAGAAAGGGACACAAATGAACCTTTAACACACACACACACACACACGCATGCATGCACGCACGCACGCACACACACACACACACACACACACACACACACACACACACACACACACACACACACACACACACACACTTAACCTGTAACCCTCACTATCCCAGCAAATATGTATTTTAATTAGCTGTCATTTGAACATCCTTGATGAGTCTTTATTATGTCCATTTATTTGTCTCTATTCAATACAGTTTTTCTGTGTGTTTCTTTGTCAAAATTGTCAATATGTGCTTTTTAGGGGACTATATTTGTTTTTTATTTAAATGGGTATGCTCTGCGTCTTGCTCTGTGTCAGAGATGTGAGGGCTGAAATGGAGTGTGAAGTTTGTGGGATTGGACTGTCTCAAAAATCACAACTGTGATTTAATTACTGCAGAGAGAGAGAGAGATATAGGGTGTTAAGGCGGAACCTCATTCAGTGCAATGCACAGAACCAAAGGATGCCAGGTTTATCGCACATAAATGTCTTAGTATAAATTGTTGTTGTGGTTTGTTTACCTGGATTGCACGAAATGTCATGCTTATCAAAACATTTTAAAATTGTACTCTTTTCCCAATTATCAGCAGACACTCATATGAGTTGTCTAAAAGTTCTGATGTTATCTCCCTCAAAGCAATTATAATGCATAACCTAAAAGTTTGGTCATTTTTTCCTCCCTTTCAGGGGATAATGTTTCATTTTACAGGAAATTACTGGTCCATGCTCTGTCAGTGTACTGTTGGAGAACTAGGAGATAACAACCTTAGTGTGTGTGTGTGTGTGTGTGTGTGTGTGTGTGTGTGTGTGTGCGTGTGCGTGTGCGTGTGTGCGTGCGTGCTTGTCCGTGTGTACGTATGCCTGTGTGTGCTGTACATGATTGTATGTGCATGCACGGCACGTGTGTCTGTGTATATTAGCGCTTGCATGTGCATGCGCGCGCCTATTTACACTAGTGAGTGTTTGTGTTTGTCTGAGACGCTACAGGACAGTGTGGGATCGGTGTGAATGTGAGGAAACGGCTCATCTGAATATGGGTGGTCCCATCTGGCGGTGGTTGGCTCTGGCCCTCCGTAATTTGGTAAGCAGCTAAGCATCTGGGGCCGCTAATGAAACTAAAGGCACAGGAAAGACCGCGGGCTACCGCAGGCTGCCTCTGGCTGTCAGGGACCGATGGAGGGAGGGAGAGGATGGCAGGAAGAGTGGAAGAATGGATGGAGGGAGATGTGGGCCAGCAGGAAAGGAGTGTGCTGAGAATATCAAAGGTCTTAAAGAGATCTAGATGGTTCCTGAGAGAGAGTGGGCGAGGAAGCCAAGTAGGCCATTAGAAATACTCAGCCATAAAATGAAGACAGTGGTGTCTTTATATGTGGCCCATTACCTCAGACGTTCATGCAGAGATTGCTGCACTATATTCCACTATAATGAACAATAGAACGAGGCAGCCGCATACAGTAGGAATGATAGGAATGATGCACCGTAAAAAGAAAGGGGCGGATGTAATATAATATGTTGCGTTACACATCCTAACCTAAAGTTTTGGATTTGTTTCTATGGCTAAGGTGTGTCCCACCAAGATCTTCTCTACTCTCCTCGATCATCATTCTTGACCGATTCTCTAAAATCCTCAATGTCAGCGTTCATCCATTTGAAACTCTGGGAGTGCACAACATTTTGTATCGAAGTGGACCCGTTATATTTGTACACTCTCAGAGTTAAATGAACACGATGATTTCACTGTGTGTATACCAGCTGCCCGCTGCCCCGCCTCCCTTTATCTTCCCTCCAATAAAGTGGTCAGCCATGGGCTGCTGTGCTGTGTCCATGCTATAGCCGCTGCTGGTGGATTACTTAGGGAATGGAAAGGTACAGGCCCCTTTCTCTTAAACTTTATTATTATGGTCCCTTTATTTCTCTCTCAGCCTGATTTCCCAGTGGAAATGAAATGAAAAAGCAATCGGTTCTCCTTTTTATTACTGTCATCTTTGTTTTCTGGCCCGGAGAGTGAGATTGCCTGTAGCCTCGGCGAGGACACAGAGTTGCACTTTTACACCGTCGCACCCCCACAGCCACCATCCCCCACCCTTCCACCCCCTCACTCCCCTACCCACACACCTCGTCTTAAGTCATGGGAAAGAAAAACAATATTGAGGGAAACCAACACGTGGTGAGATAAAAAACAAAAAGACCCATCAGTGTTAGCGTGTGTGAAATGGAGGTAGTGGGGGGCCTAGGGGGAGGGCAGGCTAGGCTGACACATGGCTCGTGAACCCACAGAGGGGTGGCAGCTGCCAGTTGTTTATGATGGGATGAGTCAGTGTCGGCCAGCGGCCTTGGCTATCTGCCACCTCCCCCGGGTCCTGCAGTCGACGTTTTAGAAGAGATTAGGACCACCGACTGACTGAGCTGGGGAGAGAGAAGGAAGGATAGGGAGACACGGGAGGGAGGGAGGGAGGGAGGAGAAAGAGAAGTCCTCCGAGGTCTCTCCTATCCCCGTAGAGACAGGGGTATGAGACTCCTCGTGCAGAGCGCCTCAAATCATTTATTCATCGCCTTCATTAAGAGGGAATTACAAGGCTGCTTAAGGACCCCCAGGTCGCCCACTGCTCTCACTTACTGCTATTCTTAAGGAAAGCCTCCAGTCGCCCCCAACTCTCAGCTGTTTACAGCTGGGAACAAGTGTTCTCCACCGAAGGACGACTTTTTGGCAGTCCTCCCTGCTGCCTTCGTAAACAAAAAGAGAATAGACACTTTTAGACAGGGGTGACCTCCCATCATCTTACGACAGGAGAGAAAAAATAGGTTGGATTTTTCCAAATCCTCTAGACTCGCAGGCAATGTTTAGCTCAACTAGACACTGGTGACAATCAAACTGTTACTAAAACTGGGTGGCAAAAATATAAAGTACAGAAGTCCTGATGTCAGTTGTTCCCTGTGTCGCGGAAGTTTTTCTCTATGGAGAATAACATTGGGTCATTTCATATACAGTAAGCATTGTGGTCCAAAAATAAACAAACTGTCTTTTCGATATTGTCGATTTCTCCCTGTCAGTTGATGATGAAGCATCAACTTACATAGAAGTGAAACCGCCAGGATCATTTGTCTATTTTTGGAACTTATTTGTTATTTGAAGTAGGCTTGTTAGTGGCCATTCTCGCAACTGTTCAATAGCAACTACAGTTAGATGTCGCCAGAAGTTTCAGTCGGTGGAGATATCCGATTGTCTGGCAACGCAAGACAACATACAACACAGTAATCTTGTACAATGTTAAAATGTTGCTTCATCGAGATGTTTTTTCAGCACAGTATAGAACAAGGCTACACATTTTTCTTTTATTTTAGTCATTGTACTGGCAGTAATGAAATATAATGATGCTGGATGATTTTTTGTAATTGTCATAATTACTGTACACTATTACGCTACAAATTTGAGACTGTAGACAATAACCTCCATTAGCAGCCAATGTCAGCCTCTATGCTACAGTATATCCTGCCTATCGCTTCTAACTTTGGCTAGCAGACATCACAGCACAACAGTGATTGTCCTCTGGACCTTCACATGTGTAATTATAACTCGGAAAGATAATTAAGGAGGCGGAGAGGGAGACAGATCCCGTCATTTAGCGAACAATGCTGTCCAATCTACTCATGTTGATAGTCCCTCCTGAATTGCCTGTCTGACATGTCCACGCAATCAGGCAGCCAAAGCTCTAACCTGGGTTTGAAAACAATCACTGCTGTTTCCCAAAAAGCTAAGGTGGTGAATGTCAACACACAGAACATCTTTTCTTTTTCAGAGTTAAATTATCGCCGAGGATATAGTACCAGTAAGACGCGCAAACGCGGGAAGCGAACGCAGCTGAGACCCTGCAGATCATGTCTGTCTGTCTGTGTGTCTGTCCCGCTGTTACTGTATATGTGGACCTGGCCCCTTTTGTGCCCATATATGGACCTGAGTGGACCTGGCCCCTTTTGTGCCCATATATGGAGCTGAGTGATTGCTGATGCAACACACTCCATATTTGGATAGCGGGACAGACAGACACACACACACACACACACACACACAGACAGACAGACAGACAGACAGACATGATCTGCTAGGTCTCATAGTAAGTGCTCACTGCGTTCGCAACTATGCAACTGATTATGCACACTCTTTCTCTCTCTCTCTCTCTCTCTCTCTCTCTCTCTCACTGCTCCAATGGGAAATAGCACTCTATAGACCTTTCTCTCCATCTCTCCTGAAAGACTTGCAACTTGCGATGTCACAGCCTCAGGCCTTGCTAACAGAGAGAGCGGGGACATCGGTTTAAGTTGAACCACTTCTCATTTGTCAGAGAAGTGTCACAGCTTTGGATGTCTATATTTCAACCTTGTCAGTCGGGTGAGTGTGAGTGTATAGGCGTGTATTTTTGTGTCTTATGTGACTACACACCAACAGGCGTATACTATGTGCTTGAATGAGAGAGAATTCCTGAACGTGTTAGCAAATATGTGCATTAGCCTGTAGGTGTATAATTTATATATGCACACACACACACACACACACACACGCACACGCACACACTACACACACACACACACACACACACACACACACACACACACACACACACTTACCTGCATGCATGCAATTACGAGCACATGTGCGTGCGTGCGCGTATCTTCATTCACCCTGGCACCTCCCCAGCTCCCCTGGCCAGACTATAGCAGCTGGCAGACAGAGATTGCCCGCTCGTCAAGTCACTTTATCACCAGGCCTGGGGAGTTCAAGGGCCTGTCAAAGACCGTCCTGAGGAGTCGCCTCTCCTTGCTCCTTTAATACCAGCACACACATACAGTACATACACACTCTCAGTGCCAGTGTGGACGGAAAAACTTCACAGTTCAATTCAACTCTGGCAGTTACAAACCGGATACATTTTACTGTGTTGGAGACAGGCAAGCTTCATAAGAGTGGTGTTGTGAGATAGGAGTGGTTGACTTTTTTTAGTAAGGTTGACTTTATTTAGTAAAAAGCTAAATTATTAACAAAAGCAATTCATGGCATTGAAGCCTGTTGAGCATTATTCACATGGAGGCCAGCTTGCTCTTACAGTATGTCACACTTTGGGGGTGGGAAGCTCATGGTTAGAGTGGCCGGTAGAACAGCCGTATGGGGAAAAAAAGTTCCCCCAGAGTTAGTGTTGAAGTGTCCTTCAGCAAGACTCTCCCTAATTGCTCCCGATGTGCAGGTTGGTGCCTTGCATGGTTTTGGGTGAATGTAATGCACAATGTAAACTGTATTGTGTATGTAAAGCGCTTTGGATAAAAGCTCTATATAAATGCATCATTTATGTCCACTGTGTGAATATGTGACCCAGCACATCATCATCACACAAGGCCGGCTACTTTGCAATAGCGATGTTAAAGTATAGTTAAAGGACCACTTCACCACTTTACAACTTATCTTCATATAATTTGTCCTCAGTCTGTGTCTCATAGGAGGGAAAGGTTCCTCTCTTGCTACCATTGTGGAGACTTGAGGACCTGTGATGTCATGCCGTACTTTTTATTTGTGTTTTTTCTATTCCTTTGGTTATTAAGGTCCACAGAATGAGCTCCTGCTCTGCCGGAAACATCAAAAAAAAAAAAGTTATAGCAATTTTTGTATACCACACCATAGACAACATTATATGGCAACATTTTACAAATTTCATTATGCTTTAGGTAGCATGTGACATGTCAAACTAGGGTGTTTTCATGATTCTGATCCATTCCAAGCATTAGCTTTGCACAAAAAACACTCCTTGGGCTAAACGGCCATAGCCGTCGTCACAAATGTGATGAAAGTCAGCACAAATGTGATGAGGTCCTCCATGCAAGTGCCTTCCTCACTTTCAGGTCCTGCTCGGTTGAGTTGACCCATGAGCCCAGGTACTTGAAGTCCTTGACTTCCTTCAAAGCAGTGCCTCCTGTTGTTGTCAGAGGTGGATGCTCTGATGGGATGTTATAGGTGATAACTTCAGTTTTCTTGGCATTCAGCCGGAGGCCAACCTTAATTGTTCAACGTGGTCAGAGATCAGGCTGATGTCGTCCGCGTAGTCCAGGTCTGTCAGGACTACTGTTGGGTGTCGTCTCGACCTCCTTGGTGTTATAGTGAGGCCAAGGTCCTGCTCTCGTCCATTGATGGCCTTCCTTAAGGCGTAGTCCAGGACTATGACGAAGAGGAAGGGGGATAGGGTGTCCCCTTGCAGTACCCCAGCAAAATAGGAATGCCATTAAGCAGTGCTCTAGAGATTAGAGGAGCGTGCCTGTGGCCGAAACCGAAAGGTATCAAAAGCCATGGCTAAAGCCCAGCAAATGAAAGAACCCTGTTAACAATAGTCTTCCTGCACCATTGTCACATCAACATTTCAGTTGTTATGAATCTTATCTTCAAAGAATGTTGTCTTTGAAGATGCATCCTTTTCTGTGATTGATCAATTGCTGTATATTTCACACTGTGTTTGGCAGGGCCGTGAAGAGAGCACCAATATCCATGGTCCTGGGCCATGGATATTGGGCAGTTTATTTTTCTTTGTCTGTTCACCACCAAGTGTTAACACACAGACAGTGCTAACACACAGACACACAGAGGCCATGGAGGAGGGCTTGTACAGTACAGTACAGTACAGTACAGTACAGTACAGTACAGTACAGTACAGTACAGTACAGTACAGTACAGTACAGTACAGTACCACTCACTTCAGACGGGTCTGATCTTTATTATTATTATTATTATATATTATTATATATATTATATATTATTATTTTTGCCCGAAGTATAGGTGGTCAGTGAATACAGTTCCGCAACACACAATAACTTGTCTTATGGCTTGGTTATAATAATTATGGTCATTAAGGCACTCTAGCTCGGGCATAGAACGGGGAGACTTGTCTGTCCATGCAGTGAGCTCAAGTACCTGTTAACAACTGAACTAGGAAGTGCTTCCCACAGTCAATGAGAGTGCGACTAGAACATGCACATTCAACCAAACTAGGGAGTAACTCAAATATACAATACAGGTAACACAGTCCCATGTTACACACATACAGACAGGTGCCCAGGGCTGTACTGCCCATCACAACAATAGTACCAAATGGACCCATACTGATGTTTCCAGGTCCATTTGTAGACCCAGTTAAATTAACACTGAGCATTTTACTGTAATACATATACATATATATAGTTAACCTCTTGACTTCCTTGGGAATTATCTTTGGTTCCATAGTTAGCAACAGTATGTTGCACAATGATGAGCTTCCTTGGAACATACAGTATTACAAGAGACAGCTACTAAGCCATTTCACATCGCTATTTACTTCCTGTGAACCACCGATCAGCTATACCGGTAATATCCACTCTAGGTATTGGTTTCTCTGTCTTCCTCCCTTTCTCTCTTCCCTCCCCTGTCCTACTTCTACTGCAGAATCACTTCTCCTCACCTTGCTTCGTCCGTCTCTGACTAATACACATTAGCAGCCAGCAGCAATATGTAATAGGGCTTTGTGTGCCCCCACTGGGATAATGGCTTCTCTGCCATTTCTGCCATTAAGTGTGGTCAGGCAGTGCAGCCCAGGAACCCTCTGCACATAGTAAAATATTGTTAGATAACCACCATAAACAAAGCAGTCAGTGTCTATGACTTTGAGAATGTCTTCTACCTTATTTTCAGTTTCCTCTTTTTTTATTTTAGCTGAGCTCTTGTTTTTGAAGTCTTCTGTTTTGGATATCTATCTCCTCTCCTCTCTTCTCCCCTCCCAGATGGAGAGTTCCCTGCTTTGGGCTATAAACCTTTTAGAAATGTAATAAGGAGTGCATGGCTACATTATGAAGCTCATCAGATTACTTTGTGACTAAGTGAACGTGTCTGCTGTATCTAATGGGCCTGTTTGTAATCTTCAGTATCTCCACAGCAGCACCACATAGACAGATAGCATCGGACGCTGCTTCCTCTGTGTGTGGTGAAACCCCAGCTAAGTCCCAGATAACATGATCATCAGCAGCATCCTTAACTGTTACTGTGACAAACGAGAGCTTTGATCCGGCACGATAAACGGCATATTCATTTGTTTAATTAAAACAGCTTGTCTCATCGTGGTGAGAGGTCATTTTAGAGAATGTTAGAATTAAAGCAGGTAATTAAGTCAAGCCCCAGATAAGAAACCCCAGTGAGCTGGTTGCTTCTGCCGGTAGGGAAAGCAAACTTAATCTATCCCCTGTGCAATCCCGCAAGGTCGTTCACTTTATTAAAGTTTGACGCCACTGCTACGATGGCGCGCCAGCCCAGTACGATAAAATATTTTAACTGCTTGTTGCGGTGGGAGGCAGCAATAAGGGGGAGCGGGTTTGGGGGAATGCAGGGGAAAAGATGGTGACTCAAGCATACAACAGATCAAGGTATACTACCACTACTGTAGCAATGAGGGCAATTAAAGGCTGCTTGTTATCTTGTCTTTGAGAACAGGGGAAGGACTTGTACAGCAACAAGCACCTTGACAAAGATATTTGTTTGGTCAATGGAGTGTGGCGTTAATTATCACAGGCTGATTAAAGACACTGAGGAGAAATGGATGTCGTTTGTCTTGCCAGTCTGAGACACAGCAGCAGTTTGCCAGGGTCATTATTTTTGGATCCTCCCTAAACTATTTTTAGAACAGATTTCCCGGAAACCTTCTCACGACTCAGGTTTGATGTACAGTAAAGTAAATGGAACAACAGAGCTTTGATATTCTTTGGTAAAAACAAAAGGTTATTTGTTAAAGGGTTAAATCACTATATTCTGATAGTAATCATTGTTATAGTGTTTGTTCAGTAACAGGGGTCTCCCTGTATCTCCAGCTGAACATTTTCAGGTAGTACGGTGACAACATTTCAGCCAATCAGGAGGAAGTAGCTATTTATGAGCTTAATTTGTTCCAGTTCCAATTTCGTCTTCTAATTTCTTTGTGTACAATTCCACTTGTTTAGTCTGACTGCATTCTCTATCTTGATTGGATAAAATAGGTCTCATACAGTCTCATAATTTGTCTTCAATCCAAATGATCCAACAGCTATCAAAATTGTGTGTCATATTTTACTATTACGTTTGGTGTCCTCTTATAATAGAACTAGAACCTGGCAGTATGTGTAATATTCTAATCTAGCTAGTTCACCAGTCAACAAGGAGCTAAAGGAGAAACTGATATGCATAGGCCTATAAGCCTTCAATATTCTTTATGCACCGTGTGACAAAGAGCAGTTTTGTTGGATCAAAGCAGCCAATATGCAATTGTTACAGTTTAATGATTTTTGAAAATGGAAAATGACTCGCTTTAACAAATGTTGTTTGTATACACAATGAAGATTGTAAAACATACTTCTATGGCCTCAACAGACAGATCACAGCAATGTGATCATATTCCTCGCAGGATTCACAGGCTCACAGCTATAATATAGTTCACACTGCAGTTGTTTACATTATGTTCTTTCTAATTTCGATTGACATGAATTGCATACATTTAGATTTTTTATAATTATTAATACAATAATACCACTGTAGCATGCAGAGAACATCTGAGAACCGCAGTGAATAGCAGACCTACAACGTGACGAACTGACTTGACGGGAAATGCACAATTTGAAAAACCTTTTCGAATAGTTCAACTAGACAATCTACATTGACACGTTGTGAGCTTGTAGACTGGCCATTTTAACTATTCAAAAATGTTTAGCAAAATAGTAAAAAAAAGGAAAATAAGTTTAGGGATAAGGGGTTTAGCGGTGACGAAAATGGAGCCCTACATCTTTTCACTTTCAACACATTTTTAAACAAGCTGCAAATGAGCAATTGCAGAAAATGTTTTTATGATTGAGGGTTTTTAAAAGGTGCTCTAAATCTAAACAGGACTGACAGATGATGATATTTTAAAAGGTGCTCTAAACAGGAGTGACAGATGATGATATTTTGCTGCAGTATTCAGAGGTGAACAGGGCGTCTTTTAAAGTGCAATTGGCAATGTGCAAGTCAAGTGTGACTTCATTTAGATAATGGGCATGGATATGCTCAGCAAATAAGACTTTAGTTTGTGTATATTTGATGAATATGCCACAGCCTATAATAGGCTACTGTTATTTTAAATGTATTGATTTTTGTTTCTGAAAATGGAATGGGGTTCAATTAATCATTCATTAAAAATTGTCTTAATAATAATAATAATAAAACTTTACTTGTATAGCACCTTTCATGACATGAAATGCAGCTCAAAGTGCTTTACAGAACAATGGAGAATAAAAGAAAAGCAAGGCAACGACATTAAAAAACAAGCAGTAATGCAATACAGTGAGGACATGAATAACAAAAATAAATAAAAGATCAATTAAAAGCAATGTTGTAGAAGTGGGTCTTGAGCTGAGCTTTAAAAATGTCTACAGAGGCTGCCTGACGAAGGTACAGTGGGAGCTTGTTCCATGCCGACGGCCCGTAGAAGCAAAAAGCTGCTTCCCCGTATTTTTTAGTTGCCATTTTTTTTAGGCAAAGCGAGCAGGCCAGCAGTGGAAGACCTTAGGGGGCGGTTTGAGACATATTTAGGCATGCAGTCAAGTAGGTAGGAAGGAGCTTTATAGACAAGTAAAATAATTTTAAAATCAATCCTAAAAACAACCGGAAGCCAGTGCAGTGCTGCCAAAACTGGAGTAATATGTTCTCTCATCTTAGTTCTAGTTAAAACTCTGGCTGCTGCATTTTGGACAAGTTGTTATCTGTCAGTTGTTTTCTTAGGCAGTCCTGAAAAAAGCAGTAATCAAGCCGAGAAAAAACAAAGGCGTGGATTAGCGTTTTTGCAATGTCCAAGGACAAATAGGCTCTGATTCGTGCAATATTTCTAAGGTGAAAAAAGGCAATCTTGGTAACATGATTAATGTGTTACTCCTGAACAATCTGTCCGTCTCCCTGAAATGATCTTTCAGATTTCTGGCATTTAAATTTCTCTGTAATCTGCAAAGCTTGATTGCTAAATCCTTGTGCCAATTATGTTTTTCAATCAAAGGTTGTGATTTGAAATGAAAGTGTTGGGGTTTCTCTGCCACATACACCCTTTGTGGGTCTTTTTGTGCTGCGCGAGGACATCATATCTGTAAAGTCATAACATGCCAGTCAGTGTTACATAAAACAGAAAGTTAATGGTATATTCACAGTAAAATCCTTGTAGATTTTTTACTATTAAAAAATGTTTTCAAAATAGTAAAAAAAAAAAAAAGGCAAAGTAGTTTAGGGATAAGGGGTTTAGCTTGGACAAAAATAAAGCGTGTTATTTATACTGTATTTAATCCAGAGGTTCTCAAACTTTTTAATTTCAAGCACCCCCCCTTAACTCTGCGAGTTACAGTTCAGTATACATCTGTGTGCGTGTGTGCGCGTGTGCATGCATGCGTGCGTGCGTGTGTAACAGGCAGACATGCAGGCAATAGGCCATTGTTCATTGTTCATAAGCCATGGTTGCCTGGTGGAAAAGTCTGTCCCAGAGCCCATGTTGTCTGGGCCTTGAGGCTGCAGTACCACTTGCCAGACAGCTGAAACAGAGGTGGCTTGTGTGTTGATAATCCCACTAGCTTTATACAGTCTGTTGTATACATCTTGGAAGGAGGGAAGCTCACATGCTCTGCAACCATTTAGAGTTCAGGGCAGTGCAGTTCCCTTTTCATGCCAGGTGGTGATCCAACCAGTCAGGATGCTCTCTCTGGTGCCTGTAGAGAAAACCTGTCGGATCTTTGGCCTCATGCTGATCTCCAGGTGCCCAGTGTTGGGTGTAACGGCGCTATTAATAACGGCGTTATGTAAGGGACTACTTTTATTGGTAACGGAATAAAGTAACTTGTTAGTTTTGCAATTTAGTAGTTAGTTCCTTAGTTACATTTCCAACAAAGTAATCCCGTTACTATAATGTGTCCCTGTTCATTCTGTTGGCAAGATTTAAAAATAATAAAGCCCCGACAGTCTGCGGAGTTTATTTCTCCTGCCTTCTGTGTGATTTATCCTTCCAAGCCCACTATACCATGTACTATACATCCTGCGTCTACTACATCCTGTAGTTCACTTAAGAAATAAAAGTATTGTTACAAGTAGCTTTTATTTTGAAGAGGAAGAGGAAGTTATTTCGGTTGTAGGCTAGCCAGCTACCATGACAGTCGACTAGAAGGGCCGGCACTGCCGGGTGGTGGAATAATAAAAACAACATGCTTTTAGCTAGCCCTGAAACATGACTCTCGTATTCATACGAGAGTCATGACGAATCTTCACCCTATTTTTTGCACTTGCTGCATTTACAAACTTTCCGTATATATAAACATTCAGATTTCAAATATAAAGTACTCACATTTTGTCTCACGGGTGTTAGCTAGTAGCAGCCCAATCGCTAGCACTGCTGCGTTCCGCGTTCTTTAATAAAAAGCATTTTTGTCCGGTCATTTCTGTGTTTTGCCCGTTTTTGCCTTGTTTTCCCTTCCACTTCCTCATTTTCCCAAGTGCTGCTTTAGGCCACTCCCCTTTCCACTGTGCACGCACACACACACACACACACACACACACACACACACACACACAGACTCGCACTCACACTCACGGCGCAGCAAGTACGGTACAGTCCAGTACAGTATAGTACAGTACGGCACAGTATGGTACAGTACAATACGGTGCAGTATTGTACAATACAGCACAGTACAGTATGGTACAGTATACAGTATGTTACTGTACGTTAGATATTTTAACTGAAAAGCATATATGGCGTCTAATGGCTGTTATGTTTGATTGATTGATTGAAATCTTTATTAACAGTTTGCAGAATTACAGTACATTTCAAGCACAAACTCAATACAAAGACTGTTAACTGTGAGTGGACGACCCAATTAAGCCTTACACTTGTTTACAACAGGGTCCACATTGTTCAATTCATCAAAACATTTAGAGACAAACAAATGTCTCACACTGTGCCTTTGTACTGTGTGTTAAATCATGTTGTCATTGAATTGTTTATTAGCCATGTAAAAGGCCTCTTTCTCTGCTTCAATAACACAACATTGAGGCATGTTTGAAAGACGTGGCAGACGGCCAGATTTATCATCTTCCTTTGAGCATTGAAAATCATTGCCAGTGACAACCGACAGGGGCGCTGAGGTGCAGGTGCCGAAAGGCGGAAGTTTAAGGCAAAACCGGGAAAAACACAGAAATGACCGGACAAAAATGCTTTTTATTAAAGAACGCGGAATGCAGCAGTGCTAGCGATTGGGCTGCTACTAGCTAACACCCGTGAGACAAAATGTGAGTACTTTATATTTGAAATCTGAATGTTTATATATACGGAAAGTTTGTAAATGCAGCAAGTGC
The DNA here is from genome assembly GCF_963924005.1 of Protomyctophum bolini. NCBI lineage: Eukaryota > Metazoa > Chordata > Actinopteri > Myctophiformes > Myctophidae > Protomyctophum > Protomyctophum bolini. The sequence goes on from NC_137869.1 coordinate 13,960,071, forward strand.
AAAAAATAGGGTGAAGATTCGTCATGACTGTCATGATAATCATCATGGCAGTCATGTTTCAGGGCTAGCTTTTAGCCAAAGTTCATAAAAACCGCATGCGTCTATGACTTAAACAATGTAGGCTAAACACTTTGGAATTACGTTAAACATGGTATATCCTCCGTGGCGGCGTCATTAGGTGAGTACTAGTACATTAATTGTTAAGTTTCATAGTATCATTCATCATCAACAGGCTGTTGTTGATGATGCCCCCCAAAATGAACAGGTTACACAGCCTACACTGTAGGCTGTGTAACCTGTTCATTTTACAGGATTCTCATTATGTTACTGTCACTGCCTGCAAGGATGGCCGCCGTGCCATTTCTTATAAACTATCTAATTCATACGTGGGTCGTCGTGGGTCCACGTGGAGTTGTTATTGTTGTTCATGGGCCACGGTGCGCGGCGTGGAGAGGGCATCAGAGCGCAGCGCAACAGCCTAGTCTGGTATTGTCTGTACTCTCTGCACTAGCTCTTTCTGTCCAGTCCTACGTGTATAGGCTGGCGATTGTGGCGACTTATATTCGTTAATAAAGAGAGCTGTAAAGGGGATATTGTCTATGGTCAGTTCATGGTGTGTATCATTCTCGTTTTTAACCGGGCCGTGATAATGCGGCGCATTGACGGTAGGCAGTAGGGCTAATACAATGTAACCAACTTGCGCAAGCATAAAAAAATGGATTTTAATTGTCTGGTAACGGAAAATAACGGAAAATAATCTAACTTGTTACTTTTCTCAGAAGGTAATCTGTAACGGTAAGGGATTATTTTTATGGGCAGTAATCCAGTAACCTAACGACGTTACTTTAGAAAGTAACGATGCCCAACACTGCAGGTGCCTGAGATGAAAGCTGTTGCTGCCTTCTTCACCACATTGTCTGGTGTGCTCATCCCAGGAGAGGTCTTTGGTGACGTGGACGCATACTTCCCTCCTCTTGTCCTGTAGTCCATAATCAGCTTCTTGGTCTTGTCGACACTGAGAGAGGTTGTTCTCCTGGTGGTATTGTATCAGGTTGTTGACCTCCTACCTGTAGGCTGTTTCGTCGTTGTCAGTGATGATAAGTCTTGTGGCCCAACAGGATGGAATTCCTGGCTCCAGGGTCCAACTGTGAGTCCCTGAGTTTAGGGTTGAGTCTAGGGAGGACTATGGTGCTGAATGAATCTATGAACAGCCTTCTCACATAATACCGTAAGAGTTCCTCTTCAGGGAGTGCCGTTCCCATTGTCGGGTCTGTAGGATAGGTGGTTGTCCAGAACTACCGATCCAACCCATAATCTATAGACATTATCTGTAACCAGCCAAACAGGTACAATGGGTACTCTGACAAGGAAGGAGAACAAGTAAGATTACTGGGTGGGGGGGCATGCATTTCCAACTTGCATCATTCCCGATCGACTTGCATCTTTCTCAAGTATACCGGTAAATTCAATTTCAGATGGTTGTTGGCTAGAGACCTGGGAGATGGATTTTGGAGGTGGAGCGCTAGTTACCCAAGCCATGCTACTCATGATGTGCTAGCGGTGCTCGGAATCAAACCCAGAATCTTGTGGTCCAAAGGCAAGTGCTCAGACATAGAGCATAATCCATTTGGAATCTTGTCTGTAAACTGCTTCCTTGCTACCTTACTCCCCAGGAAAACAGTTTAGCAGCTCAGTGCCATATTGCAGGTGTTTTGTAAGCAATTAATTATGAAGAGTGATGCTATATAAGTTACTTGATTATATTAGATGACAACAAACAAATAGAGGCTGGATATGATTGGCTGCATCGACTTCAGCTTTATGTTGCTTTACCTTGTAGAAATGTGCAATGAGTTGGGAGGAAGCATGCTTTGAGTAATTACTTTTTAGCAGCAGGTTATTGTGTGTGTGTGTGTGTGTGTGTGTGTGTGTGTGTGTGTGTGTGTGTGTGTGTGTGTGTGTGTGTGTGTGTGTGTGCACGCAATTTGCACGCGCGCATGCGTGCAAGATGGTGTAAGACAGGATGCATGTTTTAATGCATGTCCATCAAAGTGTATCAGATTTATATCCTTGCTGACATTGTCCGTCGTTCCCACAGAGTGTTATTTTAGCTATTCATAACTCTGACAGTGTATAGCCTAAGCCCTAAGTGTATTATTGCCCATGTGGTTACATTTGTACACTGTCAGAATGAAGCTGCACATTGTTTCAATTGTGTCGACCAAATTATGTATGATATTAGAGAGTTAATACTATATAACTATAGCACATCTGCAGTGGTTGGATGTGGTCTCCCTACATTTACACCAAATGAGAAATGTATACCCTGCATGGCTGTGGTTAGGACAGTTCTAACATCTCCCCAGGCCAAGCAGAGCTTCTTTCTTAACAGAGGTTTGGTCTCAAACGTGGGAAACGTTGTTTGAATCCCGCTGGTACGGGATGGAACTATTGCCGATTGCAGCTTTAAAAGAACACTAAGGATTTGACTGTGTAGGTCTGCCCTGTTCTGCCGTGGGTGATAGACCTAATATGCAGCTTTACAATTCCCCTTAGGTACTAGGCCTCTGTCTGTGTCTGTCTGTCTCTCTCCCTCTCTCTCTCTCTTTCTCATTCTCCCTCGCTGGATCTCTCAAGGCCAGCGAAACAAATATGGCCATTTTCCTATTTGATTGGGTGTCAGTGCAGGGAGGAAGGGGGACAGGTGTGATGCATAAAACGTCCCCGCGGCTCCATCACGCACACGACAGCTTTATGGTGAAGAGGTGTTTCAATCACGCCACTGTCCCGCACAGCATCAATCTCTCTATGCACACATACACACACACATGCACACACGCGCACACACACACACGTGCGCGCGCACACACACACACACACACACACACACACACACACACACACACACACACACACACACACACACACACACACACACACACACACACACACACACACACACACACACACGTTAACACACTCACTCTCCCTCATGATGTAAACAGAGCGTGAGAGCGGTGGCAGTATCAGCGCAGCATATTAAACAACACCAGTGCAACAAAAAGACTTTTGCTGCAGTCTATTTTCGAACCATTTGACTCGGTCACTTTGTCAACTACTTCTTGTCAAATGGCCTTGCAGTGGAGTGCTGATACACACACACACACACATGCACGTGAGTTTGTGCACGAGTCGTACTTTAAAGTGCTGTTTTGGACGGATTGATGGGAATGAGCTCAGTCCTGCATGCAATAGAACCAGAGCCTGCAGTAAACTGTCCTACTGTAGCCCTGTGGCTGCAGCATGTGAGGGCCACGCCTATATGTAATACATTACAGCCTCTATTCAACACGATACATGAGCACAGGGAGAAGCTACTTCTGCGTGTGTGCGTCGTATGTGCGTGAGAGATAGCGATAATGGACGCATGTGCAATACATGTGCGTGTGTGTGTGTGTGTGTGAGAGAGAGAGCAAGAGAAAGAGAGTGATAATGGTGTGTGTGTGTGTGTGTGTGTGTGTGTGTGTGTGTGTGTGTGTGTGTGTGTGTGTGTGTGTGTGTGTGTGTGTGTGTGTGTGTGTGTGTGTGTGTGTGTGTGTGTGTGTGTGTGTGTGTGTGTGTGTGTGCGTGTGTTTGTTGTAAGGGGTTAAATGAAAGTCAGTGAGGACACGTGGGCCGTCATAAGTAGACAGTGAAAAATGAGGGTGGAGACATGGTGCAGCTAGTCTCCCTATGGAAGCAGCTACAAGCAACCGCACCGTTGGTGATAATCGCTTTGTGCGCATAATGTGTGTGTGTGTGCGTGTGTGTGTAAAATGGAGAAAGGAGAGGTGTCAAGAACACATTTAAGTGTTTGTTCTCTGTGTGTGTGTGTGTGTGTGTGTGTGTGTGTGCATGCGTGTGCAGGTGCATGTGTGTGTGCGATGTGCATGTTCACGTTAACCCTGTCCATGCCTCAGATGCAACACCCATCTGATTAAAACAGGGCCTCTTTCCTTGGAAATCTCCTCTTCACGCTGTATCAGATTTGGTTTTTTTAATCTTCTCTCATACAGTACAGTAGGTGCTCTATACTGTAATGCGATTCCTCAGGCCTTGTTGGCCATGTTGCGCTTATATTCCTTGGCCCAAGTAAGCACACAGATTGCTTGTGCATATTTCAAGGCATTATTTAGTTGGTCAATTGTTTGTTCTGTGCGTGCGTGCGTGCGTCCGTGCATGCGTGCGCGATTGGTGTGAATCTCGTTTGCGTCCAAGCATAGGCATGGCTGAGGTATGGTAACGCCCGCTTGCCTGTGATTGGCCTACCGACACTGCCCGTCTCGACGGGACGGAGTAACCTCCGAGATGCAGGTTACTCCTTGGTGAGATTGAGAAATAAATAATACAAGACAATGACAGCTTGGCACGCGCACAGAAGACAGAATGTAGCCTTGTAACTAACTTGTACATTTATTTTTTGTAGAAGAGGCAAACTAATAGCGTTTATTCCGTTTGCTTTGATTGAATAATTACTATGATTTGATTTGGGTGTGTTCTAAATAGTGTTGATTATCGTGTATTAATCTAATTTATTATAGTTAACTACGCATACACTAAAAAGGATAAAGATGAAGGGGAAATAGACCTTTTTATAGTATAGTTTACACAATTACACAATAATCAACACAAACACTTTATTTTAGAACACACCAAAATCAAATCATATTACGGAGATGTTCAATCAATTATTCCATCAAAGCAAACGGCATAAACAATATTAGTTTGCCTCTTCTACAAAAATAAAAGTTACAAGTTATAGTTCTCTTGTATCATACCGATACTACTTGTATTATTTCCCACCACAGAGTAACCTTGCATCAGACTATCTAGCATATAGTGTCGGTAGGCTAATCGGAGGCCCTGCCTATGCTCGGACACAAATGAGATTCACACGCGTGCGTGTGTTCCACCGTGTCTCCACACTGAAGGAGGAATTCCCCCTTAATGCAACTCATCAGTAGGCCTGCAATTCAGTGTCTTTGTCACTTTTCAGTCTTTTAAAAAAAAACTCTACTGTATATAGCTTACTCACTGTTACATTCTCACATTTAACAAACAGAACATAACAATATATACCCTCTGTCTTTAGAGCAAAAAGTCATGCTCAGAGTTAAAGTAGCACTAAGAATGTACTGTGTATAGGTCAACTATGCCACTGTATTGACATCACTGCATATGCTTGCTAGTACATCACTGCCTCGTTGCGCTGTGAAACAGCAGTAGAGGAATAACATATAAATGTGTTTTTGTCTAGCTAGTCTGTCCTTATCTCATCTCGGTCCAAACAGCTCTCTCCTGATGAGTGGCATTTGACTCAGTCAGAGGCTGGCAGAGACAGAGACAGAGAGAGAGAGGGTCGGCCCTCCCTACAGGCAGAACAGGCAGTTGCCTAGGGCATCATGAGGGGAGGGGGGAACCCACCAAGCAAAAAAAAGAAAAACCTTTTTTCCCTAACTCGTATGTGACCAAGTAGGCCTACAAAAATCTCCTTAAAATTTGGACAAATAACCATCCTCTTTTAGGCAACAAGAGGGAGCCACTCAATACATATTTATTTGAATCCAATGTTTGTTGTTAAATGTTTGTGAGGCGGGGGGGGGGGGTGGTCACCGCGAGAAATCTTGCCTAGGGCACCTAATTGCTCAGGGCCGAGAGAGAGAGAGAGAGAGAGAGAGAGAGTGAGAGAAAAGAGTGAGGAATAAAGAAAGACAGAAAGACCATTTTGTAGCACCAGGATGCTAAGCACCACCAATCTTTTCATCACACTCCTCTTGTCTGATAGAATTATCACCAGCACTCAACAGGAGAGGGGAAATTGACATTCGCACAAAGGGACAGAGAACGGATCGGCCATTATTATTACTACAGGGTTTGTTTTGCTCCCTGTGCTGTTTGCATATGTTAGTGTGAGAATGGCTCTGACACCGTTGTGCATCTCCCTGGTCCAGTATAATAAATGATGTGAATATGTCTTATTAGTAAGGTAGTGTGTGCAGATGGAGAAAAGGTCACAATCTTTCTCTGTTCCCATAGCCCTCTTTCCTCAATTAAGACTAATCGCCAAAGCCCAACATTGATTCAGCCTCTTATAAGCCATTCTCATGGCTGGATTGTGTGTGTGTGTGTGTGTGTGTGTGTGTGTGTGTGTGTGTGTGTGTGTGTGTGTGTGTGTGTGTGTGTGTGTGTGTGTGTGTGTGTGTGTGTGTGTGTGTGTGTGTGTGTGTGTGTGTGTGTGTGTGTGTGTGTGTGTGTGTGTGTGTGTGTGTGTGTGTGTGTGTGTGTGGCTATACTGCTATATAGTATATAATTATGCTCAATGCACTGATTATACAGTATATCCTTTACACCAGTGGTTCTCAAACATTTTCATGTCAAGGACCCCCCATTTGAAAATATTTCGAGCAAGAAGATATGCAATTTTTATTTGAAAATAGTCAATCTACTATCACAATGTGTTCGCGAGCTTGTCGATCAGGTCTTTTCAAATAGACCAAAACTGTAATGATGCTTAACACGGAGCCCGCCAGAAACTTAGTAACCGTAGAATTACTTTTGTCTGGCAGCCCGCCAGAACCGTAGTCTATGTTTACTAGGCTTTATATTATTTAATCCATGTTTTGATCGGATCGAATCGTTAGCTGCCACTCGTTAGCATCACAGTGTGAGTGGGACTTTTAATTTGGGGATTTTTAAGATGCTCGCGCATCCACTTGCACTATACAGTATGTGCTGCTTTAAATGGCCTGCATCTCCAAATTGGCACAATGAATGTTGTTTCTGGTGAAAACAATGTTTTTCAACGGCCGACAGCAGGCCCTGTGATACTCGCGGTCAGGTTTTTTCTGCACAGAGCGAGAGAACAACAACCGGTCAAGACACCACACACAGCATTATGTCATCGTAACACCCGGTTACGGATATTTGGCTCTTCAAAATAAAGGTTGAAAGGGGAAAAACCATGGCAATGCACGATAAATAGATCAATTAATCCTGGCGGTCATTATTTTAAGTGTTTAAAATGAAAAGGAAGACACATGCACATCCCAAACCCAATGATTTGCTGATTTGACATGCTCTTCATCAGACTGATGAACACAATAAACTGTTCTGTGTGTAGTGCACACACTATGGGCCAGACTTGAAAGGCACATAATGTATACATGAAAGGCACATGTTGTCAATTGTAGGCTACTGCACCTTCTAAGCAATGTGCGCTGGCAATCTGCATGAAAGTATTAATTACTATGGCAGCAGCTAATAAGGCAATCAGCAAATGGAACCTATGAGTCACATTTCAGTGTGTGAAGCAGAGCTTTGAATGGTGGTATCTATCTGTGCAACCCCATCCAGCAGAGATCAGTCTATCCAGCATAGCTATATCCACCTCAGTGGACAGTCAAGACGGGCAGTGTCGGTAGGCCAATCAGAGGCAGGCGGGCGTTACCACGTCTATGCTCAGCCGCACATTAGATATACGCGTAGAATACCTCCGATACCCCTGATGTATGTCTGTACTGTACAGTATGTGTGTTTGTGAGTGAAAGAGAGATACAGGCATGAATGTGGGTGTTTATATTCATGTGCCAATCTGAAGATGTGTGGAAATGTAAATGCTGTCCTGTGATCTCCAGTGCACTGAATGATTTACTTCTCTTGTGTAATGGAGCAATTTCTTTCTTTTTCTCTATACCACTCCCCCCCCCTTTCAATCTGCAGTAAAAGATCCTCCCGTTTAGCTCCATGACAAGTCATCTCTCACTCAGAGAAACAGGGAGCAGGCCCACGTGATGGACACGCCTCTGAGTGTGTGTGTGTGTGTGTGTGTGTGTGTGTGTGTGTGTGTGTACTGTGTATGTGAATGATTTGCCAGTTTAATTCACAGTTTGGTAATTCTACTCGTGTTGCCTATCTGTGAGCCAGGCTCTATAGTTATGTATCCCAGCTTTCCACAAAATAATAGCAAATGCTCGATAGTGGGCTCGATAAGGACCCGGCTCGATAAGCCTGCTCTATAAGGTGATCGTTATCAATAAAAATTAACGAGCTCCATCCCTATAGACATAGCACTATATGCTTCATTATACAAATATTCCACTGCGCTTATGTATGATTCATGATGACTATTTCTATTTTCTATGATGTTTTTGTTCTTGCTTACTGAAAACCAGCTCAGTGCCCTTGTGGTTAGAGTGTCTGCCCTGAGACTGGGAGGTTGGGGTTCAATCCCCGGCCGGGTCATACCAAAGACTCTAAAAATGGGACCCAGTGCCTCCCGGCTTGACACTCAGCATCAAGGGTTGGATTGGGGGTAAGTCCCTGCGATATACAGCGTCATGTCCAGGGGGTGTACTTGTATGTACATGAAGCTGCCTCACGCTACAGAAACAGGAGATAGGCTCCTGCCCTATGGGCCTCATGGCTCGGCACGGCTACTTATTACTGAAAATCACTCTGGATTAAGAGCGTCTGCTAAATGCCTAAATTGTTGTGAAACAATTCACATCATGAGGAGACACTATAGGTCACTGTTTCTCAACATGTGGTCCCCAATGGGGTCCAAATGGACCCCATTGGTTCTGAAAGGGTACAAATTGAACCAAAATAAACCCTAATCTACAGTGTCTCAATCCTCAATTCTTATGTTTCCATTTGTACAGTCTTTGAGTTACAGACCCTTAAGGTCCTGACTCCTTAAAAACTGTCTGCGTTTTTCGGAAAAAAGGACCTGGCTTCATGTTTGACATTCATTCATCAAATCAAGCAGCGAGGGTTTCTCTGAGGGTGCCAGTTCTGCCCATGGTGTCACTTCAGCTGCTGTATAACCCTTGGGTTAGATACGACAAGCCTATATCACCCCACTCCCCTCACACATGGTGAACAAAGGCTGCTTAATTAATTCATATACTACCGTATAAGGGATAGCACTGGGAATGAGGCAGTTATGAGGAAATAACTGCACGACTGGGGAATGCTACTACTCACAGTGAGTTATACTGCTTATACCACAGATAATGATCTCAGGATTCACATGGGAACAGCGTGGCTCCAATGTGGACCTCCGTCTTCATGTGGCCAGTCCATGACATCAGTGGTCTATGGCAGGGGTTCTCAACGTGGTACATGCATAAACTTTCTTAAATGATTATATCTGGTTTCAGTATTCATTTATGATGTATTTTCTCTATTACTAAGGTTATTTTAGCAGTCAGTTTGTATTGGTGGTGGGGAGGGGGGCGGGGCGGGGGTCGCGAGACATGGCCAAAGCATTTCCGGGGGTCCCCAGCATGGCATCAGTGCCATAATATATATATAAATATATATATAGGCCCGAAAATGAAGGTTCGGCCCTACCTGAGCGCTAACTGGGCCCTAACTGGGCTGGCCCGAGGCCCCGCCTGGCCTTACTAATTAGCACACATTTTACGCCCAACCCGGCCCGAAATGTAAATAATTTTTTTGTTAAATAAAGGGTCCATATATATAGGCATTCCCAGGTACTGGTATTTGAAGTATTTTAAGTTGTGGTGTCCATTTCTAGCCAGCCAAAATGAATATTTGACAGACACGTTAGATAAATTCAACAGGATAAAGTATATGTTAATGTCGCCCTGCGGCTCTGGGCCAAGTATAGGATTGTTCAACCATTGCCATGTGGTCCAGAGCTCCTAGAAATAATGAATGTGTTAAATCCAGTCTGAGAACTGCAGACCGTCACCTTCAAAAAACAAGAGTTCAAGGTTCAAGGTGCTTACTGTCACATACACATATGATATGGGTAGCGTATATGTGGCTATGGGAATGGGGAGAGGCTGATATGGGTAGCGTATATGTGGCTATGGGAATGGGGAGAGGCTGATGTGGGTAGCGTATATGTGGCTATGGGAATGGGGAGAGGCTGATATGGGTAGCGTATATGTGGCTATGGGAATGGGGAGAGGCTGATATGGGTAGCGTATATGTGGCTATGGGAATGGGGAGAGGCTGATATGGGTAGCGTATATGTGGCTATGGGAATGGGGAGAGGCTGATATGGGTAGCGTATATGTGGCTATGGGAATGGGGAGAGGCTGATATGGGTAGCGTATATGTGGCTATGGGAATGGGGAGAGGCTGTCTGTGAATCAGAACATCCCCAGTTCGCCCTCTGGCCACACAGTCTATGTGTTGAAGTGTCCCTGAGCAAGACAATTAACCCCTAACTGCTCCCTGGGCGCTGTATACTATTAATACCGCCCACTGCGCATAATAGTTAGGAGGAGTAAATGCAGAGGACAAATTTAATGTACAGTATGCATATAGTGACAAAAAAATACCCCAAAGGAGTGGGGACAATTTTTTGTATTCATTATTATTATTAATTTGCACTAACACTAAATCCAAGCGTTTAGGTTCTAAACTTATTGGTAACACTTTTTAAACGTGTTTAGATTATAAACAGAAGAACATGTTTAATCACTGGTAACACTTTTTAAACGCATGAATGTGTTTAGTTTTTACAATCAAAATCACTCCTATACGTGTTTAGAATAGAACACTATAGGCGTTCTCGTGAGGTGACTCGTGTTCCACTGTTTTATATATCCATAAATAAACATTTGGCATTTAATTATTACACAGGTTTTAAACACGTCACATTTGTTCCAGGGATTTACAGTAGGTAGTGAAATTCTTATATTTCAAGCTTCTCAACAATGTGCTTAACAATGTGTAACGATTACATATTTTGTAACTGCAATTCACGGGAATGGAAAATAACGTGCACTCACACTTTACCACCGTAAACTTGTGACTATAAACTCTTCCGGCTCTGGGCTCTGGGGCCAAAATGAAAGGCACACCGAGATTCCTTGCGAAGCATGAGCGGAAGCTTGTCAAGCTTCCGTGTGCGTAACATAAGTCCCGGAAAAGACGCACTGTGATTGGCCAGTAGTCACTTGACGTTGAGAGACTTGGGCAGCGACGCAGCGTGCCTTCAGCACTTCCGCTTGACTTCCTGCCTTCAATGGAGACACGTCGCTCCAATGAACTGCAGCGGCCAATGAGGCATCTATTTTCAGGATCTATGATCCTGACAACATATGATCCTGACACCATAGTGTCCTCACTCTGTATATGAGGCCATTGACAGTAGTGTTGTCAGTAACACTACTGTCAATGTGTAGAGCAGAATATTAGCCTGATGATGACCTAAAAGGGTCAAACTGTTGCGACAGTAATGGAGCTTAAAAACAGTGTGCAGATGTTGTATCCTCCCCTTGATTGATGTCCAGCACCTGGCCTAAATACAGGCATCAGATGTGCACACAATCTTCTCTGTGAACTGCTAGAGCAGCACAGTGTTGTATGAGTTACAATTATGGATATTTATGTAATATATTATTTATTGACTTACTTTATCATTTTGACATGTTCCCTTTCCCTATTGTTTTTATTTATATTGTTGACAATAAAGCAAGGCAAGTGTGTTTCTATAGCACATTTCAACAAGGTAATTCAACGTTGCTTAAGAAACATTAAGCATTAATAAACACAATATGAGAGTAAAACTATTTTAAAATAACAAACATGAATGGAAATACAAGTAAGTATAGTTACTTACAAATAAGAGAGAAATAATGAAAGTGCAGAAGAATGCTTAAAACATGACTTAGACATGACATGACACTGCCATGCTGCTGAGGCTAATGCGGCCTGGGTGCCCCACCTTCACTTAATGTGGCCCTCAGGTAATATCGCAATATATTATTATATATTATTGATTTCAGCTAATTCCAAAAATGCAAACATGTTAAATTACGTCAGTCTAAATTAATAGTTTAATGAGTAGTATTAAAATGTTATTGTCTTTTTTTTGTCCAATGTATTTGTATTTAGTTGAAATTAAATTTAAAAAGAGCTTTTCAGGATTCCAATTAAAAAATAGTAAAGATAATTCAATTCAAATAACAGTGCGATGCGGCTATTTTTGCTACGACAGTAATATGCAATGTAATGTGATTACTGTGTGACAGTAAATGGTAGAAAACACGCTACCAGCCATTAAGGAGTTTTTATGTTGCAACGTCCCTATCCTGTTTCACTTCTGTGTGGATCCATGCAGGAAGAGTATAGCTGCTGTTAAGGTATAGTAGCTAATGGGCATCCAAATAAACGGTAACAAGAACACTCGGCGGATTTACTCTTTTTGCCGACTTCTCAAGACAAGTCGGCAAACCGTGGAGAATATTCGGCAGACTCTTAAGAAGATTCGCCGCGCGACGACTCTTCTTCAGATTCTGCCGAATATTCTCCACGTTTCGGGGCACTTTCAGCAGCTGCAGCTGCAAGTTTCTGAATGTTAGCTACTGCTAGCTACTGTGCTAACGATGCTAAAGCAACACAACCAATTTTTTTTATTAATCCCGTGATCGGGACGGGACGGGGGGGAGCTGGGTGGACCGCAGTGTTTGTTTACAATAAAGTTTCAATAGTTGTCACTGTACAATACTTTAAAACAGTTGTCATGTTGCACACAATCAATTTGGTCATAGCAGCCGCTGAGCCGCCTGTAGCCTCTCCTCTCCAAGCAGCAGCCCACAGTGCCTGCACCGTGAGACCGCAGTGAGAACGCTATAGCATTGCAAGAAGCTAAGGCTTAGCTGCTAAGCTAACACAACACCAGCCATGGTGGTGGTGATGTTATCTTAGCGTAGCGTAGCTTGCTGCTGCTTGGCTGTTCAACTTCACTTCATCTCTGCACAGCGCAGCAATAGCTTTGCTTTGCGCTTGCGTTAGTCAAAACTAAAAGCGAGTGACAGTGAGACGAGCATGTCGACCGTAGCAATGAATGGAGACCTATTTGGAATGATTAAATCCATTATTGGCCTGGAGAAAGTTACAACCGCTCCGCCTCCTCCTCCCTGGCACGGTACAATTAGCCATGTGCTATATGACGTTTTGTTTACCCTGCGACAGGGACTGAGAGACACTTGTGAATGCTTTTATTGATCTGCTGTCTGATCAGCGTGCATGATCATCATGCAGTAGCTAGATGCGCGCTCCAGTGCCGAGATTTCTTCCCGTTTCGGCGACTCTTCGTCACTTTCCGTCCGAGTTCTCAGACAGAACTCGGACCGGAAAGTGACGAAGAGTCGGCGAAAGGGGAAGAAATCTCGGCAAAGATGAAGAAGAGTCGGCGACCCGAGTTCTCCAGTATTCAAATAAACAATGAACAACAATAAACTTTAAGTTAGATTCTCAACTATATTTCAGTTCCATCTTAAGCGGGCAGCTGTGCACTGTGATACTGAGTACAGGCTAGCTGGCTTTCTGAGAGCTCTAAGCCTTAATATTAAGGACAGTGCAGCTTTGACTTTAGAAGACGCAGACTCTCCACTGTAATAGCCTGGAAGTCCTTCTGTCCAGCATAACCGTGTGTGTGTGTGCGTGTGTGCGTGTTTCAAGGAAAGTCTCTTAAGTCTGTGATCATATATGCACAAGGAGCAGGTGGCTGCTGCTCTCGTGTAGCTGTCTGTGTGTTTTTTGAACGCATGTGTAGACACATGCACTTGAACGTGCACCCCATTGACCCCAGCTTGTGCACTCTTGACGGCATGAGAAGAGAAGCAAATAAGTGTTTAAATTAGATATAAATTAGAGAAGAAACAGAGTGCATATCAGAATGAAATGATACTGTGTGTGTGTGTGTGTGTGTGTGTGTGTGTGTGTGTGTGTGTGTGTGTAATTGAGCTGTTCATTCCCATGGCTTGGAGGTGACATGTGGCCGTGGGACAACACATCCACCAGCAGCAACACAATGCTACCATTTTCCTCAGTCAGTCTCCAGAAGAGTGCGTACGTACGTGCGTGCGTGCGTGCACGTGTGTGTACAGGTGCCCCAGTCTCCCTCCACAGCCTGTGGCGGCCGGGAAAGTTAATTGGCAGCATCTGCTGTCTGAGAGCCTGAGTGCCCGGCTCTCTACAACTCCTCCTTCCCTCATCCACTTGCTCACTCCTTCCTTCCCTCCCTTTCTCCTTCCATCCCTCTCTCCTTCCCTCCCTCCCTCTCTCCTAACCTCCCTCTCTGCTTCCTTCCCTCCCTCTCTCCTTCCCTCCCTCTCTCCTTCCCTCCCTCTCTCCTTCCCTCCCTCTCTCCTTCCTTCCCTCCCTCTCTCCTTGCCTCCCTCCCTCCCTCTCTCCTTCCCTCCCTCCCTCTCTCCTAACCTCCCTCTCTGCTTCCTTCCCTCCCTCTCTCCTTCCCTCCCTCTCTCCTTCCCTCCCTCCTTCCCTTGCCCCACCCTGTATTCGCCCCCTAACCCAGGCACAATGCCACATGGTGCCACCAGTCTGACTCAAGATGTTGGTATTGTGTGTTTACTGTACGTATGTGAATGTATGCTTAGGTGTAGTGTGTGTGTGTGTGTGTGTGTGTGTGTGTGTGTGTGTGTGTATGCGTGTGTGCGCGCGCGTGTGTGTGTGTGTGTGTGTGTGTGTGTGTGTGCGTGCGTGTGTGTGATGTTGGGTAGTAGAGGAGACAGGACAGCCACACCTCCAGCTGCCTCCCCTGTGCCAGGGGAAATGTGGGCAGACAGGCTGGCATCTCTGTGCCAGGTCGGCAGGGCCCTAAGGAAGAATGGAGAGCAAGGAGAGAACCGAGGGACCAGGCTGGGAGGTGCACAGGTGTGTGTGCGTGTTTGTGTGTGTGTGTGTGTGTGTGTGTGTGTGTGTGTGTGTGCGCGGGCGTGCGGGCGGGCGTGCGTGTGCAGAGGTGGACAGTAACTGAGTAAATGTACTTAAGTACTGATTCTGAGGATTTGTACTTTACATTTATTACATTTTTTTATACTTATTTCTCGTACTCGAGTACATTTCCAAGACAAATTACTTTTACTCGAGGAAACTTCTAGAAAGGCTGTAGAGTACTGAGTATAGGTTACCGTTGACTGTTTTTTCAGACATGATGGCAGGCAAGTCTTTGGACTGTTAATGTTTGTGAACCAGTTTCGGGTCCAGTTGGCACCTTTATTTTAGGGCAACCCCCCCAAAAACAGCCACCTTCCCCCGAAAATCAGCATGTGACGTCATGTGGCAGCCACACTGGGTGCCCCTCACTTCACACAAGTGTGATTTTTATTTTCTTCTCACACTGGCCGTGTCTGTGGCTTCTCGTTCAAACTGTTGTTAAGAGGGGACAATTAGCGCTATCAATTCTATCAACTCTTTATCTGTATTGTATCAAAAATGGAAAGTATATCCCTGTTATACTAAGATGCATACTGTAGTTCTACTGTACAAGCAAGCACACCGGTGGTTTCAGAGTTACTTCTCTGAAACAAGAGTTACAAGGGCCTGTAAAATAATTGTGAAAAAACTACAGCAATTCGTTGTGAATTATAAGAAATGTACTCCGGGCTGGACTCGGTAAAAGATTCGTCCCTGATATTTGGCACAGACCGACCAGTGTTGGGCATCGTTACTTTCTAAATTAACGTCGTTAGGTTACTGGATTACTGCCCATAAAAATAATCCCTTACCGTCACAGATTACCTTCTGAGAAAAGTAACAAGTTAGATTATTTTCCGTTATTTTCCCTTACCAGACAATTAAAACCCATTTTTTTATGCTTGCGCAAGTTTGTCACATTGTATTAGCCCTACTGCCTACCGTCAATGCGCCGCATTATCACGGCCCGGTTAAAAACGAGAATGATACACACCATGAACTGACCATAGACAATATCCCCTTTACAGCTCTCTTTATTAACGAATATAAGTCGCCACAATCGCCAGCCTATACATGTAGGACTGGACAGAAAGAGCTAGTGCAGAGAGTACAGACAATACCAGACTAGGCTGTTGCGCTGCGCTCTGATGCCCTCTCCACGCCGCGCACCGTGGCCCATGAACAACAATAACAACTCCACGTGGACCCACGACGACCCACGTATGAATTAGATAGTTTATAAGAAATGGCACGGCGGCCATCCTTGCAGGCAGTGACAGTAACATAATGAGAATCCTGTAGGCTGTGTAACCTGTTCATTTTGGGGGGCATCATCAACAACAGCCTGTTGATGATGAATGATACTATGAAACTTAACAATTCATTTACTAGTACTCACCTAATGACGCCGCCACGGAGGATATACCATGTTTAACGTAATTCCAAAGTGTTTAGCCTACATTGTTTAAGTCATAGACGCATGCGGTTTTTATGAACTTTGGCTAAAAGCATGTTGTTTTTATTATTCCACTACCACCCGGCACCACTACCACTGTCATGGTAGCTGGCTACAACCGAAACAACTTCCTCTTCAAAATAAAAGCTGCTTGTAACAATACTTTTATTTCTTAAGTGAACTACAGGATGTAGTAGACGCAGGATGTATAGTACATGGTATAGTGGGCTTGGAAGGATAAATCACACAGAAGGCAGGAGAAATAAACTCCGCAGACTGTCAGGGCTTTATTATTTTTAAATCTTGCCAACATAATGAACAGGGACACATTATAGTAACGGGATTACTTTGTTGGAAATGTAACTAAGGAACTAACTACTAAATTGCAAAACTAACAAGTGACTTTATTCCGTTACCAATAAAAGTAGTCCCTTACATAACGCCGTTATTAATAGCGCCGTTACACCCAACACTGAGACCGACGCACCACAACCTCTACCGCCCTGCTCTGTCGAGACTCACACAAACAAACAAGCCCTAATACCACCACTTTTATACTGAAATACATCCATTCATGTGCAAAAAATGAATGAGTGGCTTTGTGAGAATAGTATTGGAGGCAGACAATAGTATTGAAGTGTTTACATGTTCGTATTACTTAAAGGTATTTTTTACAAATGAATCATACTGGACTACTACATCCATACTTCTAATGGATGTAGAAGGATCATTCTTTCTTTGGCGTAATGGCCAGCAACAGCAACCACTCAAAACTCATAGCTACAAATACAACTGAAGTATACCGGTACTTGAAATCTGCATTATTCTGAAAGTAAAGAGAAGTAGACAACATGTCTGGCTGTTTTGTTTCTTTGTACCATGAATACTTAACACTCTTGGCGCCAAGGCCAGATTCGATCCATGTGGTATGTTATGCAGAGGGGTTTCTTAGAATCTGGAGACATATCTAAAGAATTATAGAATATTCTCTGTTTTGTCTTTGTGAACACACAATATCTTAAAAGAAGCATCGTCTGCACATCATGGAAAAAATTTACTGAGTTGATAAAATGTACCGGTATGAAGCTGTAAGCAGCTGAATACAGCCTGTTTTCACCATAGACTGTAAAAAGAATATGGACAAAGCGTTCTCCGGGTCTGATATGGACCATATGGACCAAAAATGGGACCATAATTTTCCAAAAATAATATTATGACAGGAGAAAGGAGACTTTAAACTAGTGACTTGAAGCAGAAAGTACTCATGACCATGTTTATTAAGGTAATACAGTCTAGGTGAAGTTGGGCTCACAGCGCCTGAGCGCCACAACAGGCCATTATATGTCAGGAAGTCAGGATTTCCTACTGGCTTCAGACACTATTGGCTTCACTGCCAACAGCACTTCATAGAATGCACTATAGTTTACTGAGACACTACACTGTCTCTCTGCATGCTATGATCCTGTAGTTTACGGAGACACTACACTGTCTCTCTGCATTCTATTATCCTATAGTTTACTAAACTGAATGCAGAGATATAGTGTAGTGTAGTAAAAACATAGCTGATCTACAAGCTCTCTCACACACAAAGCTGAAACATATCTCTATCAACACCCCACCCCCATCCCTTCTGCTCGAGCCTCGAGTAGTGAATTAGTTGACAAATAAGCCACAGAACATTTTGTTTATACTTAGCAAGGTCACATCAGGGTGACAAAAAAGTCAAAGTTAGCATGCCCCATTTTCCCCCTCCTCCCCCAGTTGATCGCCTTTCTGCTTGCAGTTCAACAAGCCATGAATAGTTTTATTTATTTATACAAAGGCTACATAAACACGAGGCGACTCCACAGTTGAATGTCCCCATTTACCTGTACATGTAAGTGAGACAATGCGAGATACCACGTTTCCTCTTCTCCCCTCCTCTCCTCCCACATTTTGTACAAAACCACCGTGGCCTCTAAGTCACGCTAATCATATAACTGATTATCAAACGACACAACGTATACAGTAGTATGGATTCATTGTAGAAGCTATACATTTATATCGCTTACATGTAAATTCACTGCTCAAAACAAAAGAACTGCGTGCGGTGCAGCAGCCTCCCTCCTCCCCACACTAAAAGGAACAGCGTGCGTACGTGCGATAAAAGTCATTCGCAGATCTCTCCACAGACAAAATATGACATTTCCTTGTAGATAACTCTGTGCGCTCATTTCTTGCCTCTGTGTGATGATCTCATGATGATGACATCAGTGTGACCTCATGATTGGGTCACCTCCGCTGGGCTCCTGCAATGAAGTGCTGCACAAGTTAGTTGTGTCATGTCATCCAGAGGCACTCAGTGGTTCAAGTTGTTGCTGTTGGGCAGAAACTTTTATGGGGTTTTCTTCTATAAATTAATGCTCTACGTCATACGAGAGTGTTGCATTAATGTGCCGAGTAATATTCAATATCTATTGAATGCTATTTTTGAAGTTAAAGTTAAAGTATTTTCTGTGGTTTCTATGAATATTGAATCAATGAAAAGTATTAATAGGTGCTTGTGGCTAAATAATAATAACTACACTGGATTCAATGGAACGATAATTTCTCCCCCCATTTTTTTGGAAAAGTTACGGTTTTGGACATACAAGGTTTCATGCCTGACATGCAGTGACTAAGTGTACTATTATGTTTTGAGGTATGGAAGTATTATTAGTACTACTGTATTTTTCTAACTTCATTGCTGGCTTGATTGATACAGTAGCAGCCCATTTTCACCAGCGCACGATACAGTATGAGCTCATCCCTGAGTGGAATTTGATCAAAAGTGATTTCTGATCCTATCATGCATGTTGCGTTGCCTTCTGCAGTGCATGCAACTTAAGTCCCTGAAGACGATGATCTCATCTGTGTGTGACCTTACTAGACACACACACGCACGCGCACGCACACGCACACATTCATTCATGCGTACACACATACATGAGCATTGGACTCTAACTTTTTTCCATTGTCATTACTGGTCTGATGTGGCGTGAGTCACTACCATATAAAGTGGAGTGAGTCACTCAGCGACTGAGCGAGTGACTCACTGACAATGACTGATGACTGAGAACAGATCTCACAGTATGTGATCGCTTGTCTTCTAGCCCAGTGAATCTCATTATATTGCAAATGGGCCCACAAACAATTGGCATAACAGTAAGATTTTAATTAGAATATGTGTGTGTGTGTGTGTGTGTGTGTGTGTGTGTGTGTGTGTGTGTGTGTGTGCGTTTGCGCGTGTGTGTGAAACATAACTCATTAAAAAAATGCGTGCAATGTTTGGCAATGTTTACAACTTTGGACGAGTGGAGTTGGACCCAGTCAGTACAGAGTTAAGCTCGACTATAGGGGGGGTAGTGACCATCAGTGTTGGGTGTAACGGCGCTATAATAACGGCGTTATGTAAGGGACTACTTTTATTGGTAACGGAATAAAGTAACTTGTTAGTTTTGCAATTTAGTAGTTAGTTCCTTAGTTACATTTCCAACAAAGTAATCCCGTTACTATAATGTGTCCCTGTTCATTCTGTTGGCAAGATTTAAAAATAATAAAGCCCCGAATGTCTGCGGAGTTTATTTCTCCTGCCTTCTGTGTGATTTATCCTTCCAAGCCCACTATACCATGTACTATACATCCTGCGTCTACTACATCCTGTAGTTCACTTAAGAAATAAAAGTATTGTTACAAGCAGCTTTTATTTTGAAGAGGAAGAGGAAGTTATTTCGGTTGTAGGCTAGCCAGCTACCATGACAGTCGACTAGAAGGGCCGGCACTGCCGGGTGGTGAAAAACAACATGCTTTTAGCCAAAGTTCATAAAAACCGCATGCGTCTATGACTTAAACAATGTAGGCTAAACACTTTGGAATTACGTTAAACATGGTATATCCTCCGTGGCGGCGTCATTAGGTGAGTACTAGTACATTAATTGTTAAGTTTCATAGTATCATTCATCATCAACAGGCTGTTATTGATATGATGCCCCCCAAAATGAACAGGTTACACAGCCTACAGGATTCTCATTATGTTACTGTCACTGCCTGCAAGGATGGCCGCCGTGCCATTTCTTATAAACTATCTAATTCATACGTGGGTCGTCGTGGGTCCACGTGGAGTTGTTATTGTTGTTCATGGGCCACGGTGCGCGGCGTGGAGAGGGCATCAGAGCGCAGCGCAACAGCCTAGTCTGGTATTGTCTGTACTCTCTGCACTATAGCTCTTTCTGTCCAGTCCTACGTGTATAGGCTGGCGATTGTGGCGACTTATATTCGTTAATAAAGAGAGCTGTAAAGGGGATATTGTTATATTTATGGGCAGTAATCCAGTAACCTAACGACGTTACTTTAGAAAGTAACGATGCCCAACATGGTGACTATAGGGGGAGAGCGTAGTGACGTGTTCGGTAGGATTTGGGCTTATTTGGGCGCCATCTTCCTGCCTACATGTAGGCTAGTAGGATGCTAGGCTACTTGGCTGCCAGTCTGTAGTTCGTAAGTTTGCTTGTCAGTGACGCTGGTGTGTATACTGTAACTGCAGTACACCATCTTCCATCTCTCCTATCTTTGACTTGTTACAACTCTTCACCCCCAGAGTGATCAATCAAATATGTGTAAATAAATAATCTGTCTATGCGATCTGACCATTATTATTTTGATTACACTGTCATGCTCGTTTGAGGACAGGTAGAGAGCAGAGCATACATGTGTTTGGGAATGTTGCTGAAGGTTATGTTATTTTGTCAGCTGACACCCAAATCAAAGAAACAATACAGCATGTATTTAATTATTTGATAATTAAGCAGCAGCCTACTACTATAGCCTACTAGCCTACTGGTAGGCAGGAAAATGGCAACCAGAATAACCCGTTCTGAGCGAAACTCCTGCCTACGCTATAGGTGGCGAACAACAAAGGTACTCTTGTGGTATTTTCCCCTCTCCCCCTTCCATAAGGATATGTCCGCGTGGGGTCCGCATCGGTCAGAGATATTAAATAATGAAATGACCGTGTGGTTGTTTGACACTGACAGATGGAGCAGCAGCAGCTGGTAGGAAACAGGTCGCTACTGCAGTATGAATCGGCCCGTAACGTGAACGTATAACGGCGTGAGAGAGAGAGAAAATAGAGTTATATACCATAATATAGCGAGAGAGAGAGAGAGAGAGAGAGAGAAAGTCACACCGCAGTGAGAGGAATGCGGCGAAACGTTATGTTAGTCCATTATCCCCTTAATTCTGACCTTGTTTATGGTGAGAAGCCTACTTGTTGTATTTCACACAAGTAGCCTACTGAAGTATAGGCTTAATAAATCCCATTTTGGCAAACTGGAAGAGCTCTAGCACTGTGCACTAAACGCTCAAACACCAACTTTATACACTTGATGCAGATCTAATAGGCTATCACATCCAAAATGGCGCCTGTAGGCCGGTAGGCCTTCCTTGACGTCAGCCTTGCATTCCCTATTGTAATGTATGTTTATAGTAGTTTACTAATTGTTAATTGCGTAGGTCGACCTAACTTCTTTTTTTTTTAACTACTTCTTTTTTGAATTTTTTGAGATTTTTTGAATATGCAAGACAAGACACAAATACTCTTTTTGCAGTCTTAAAGAATAGGTCATCTGTTCTAGGAGATGTAGTTGTTTCACAATGTTGATAAATAGGTCAGCAGTAGGACAGTTCTTATAACCAATTTGCTTGCTACAAGTAAAGTCTTAAGTAAGTAGGAGTCATCCTGATTTAGCCCATCTGGGAGTTGTCCCAGGTACAAAGATGTGAATGTATCATCTATTCCAAAACCCATAATGTTTGAGATAAGTGTTGTCACTTCCTTCCAAAATGGTTGAATTACAGGACAAGAACTTATAACTTCTTGTTTAATACTTTATTTCCTTAGGCTTCTCTGTTGTATTATTACACTGCTATGATGTGATGTTAGTTTATTATTATTATTATTATTATTATTATTATAACCTAACTTAAATGAATATAAATCCAACATAAATGAATATAAATCCAATTATCATTATTTGTAGATGTAATTTACCCACAGGCCTGTGGAATAATTACAGGCTATAGTCTCAACTCTCAACAGTCACCAGACATTGATGAGACATTCAGCTAAATTATGGTGAGCTTTGAACGCCTCAAGAGGAAGCCCAGAGAGAAACATGCTAAAGCTTTCTCGAAAAAGTCAAAACATTCTAATTATGTTACGGAACACAATTTGTTACAATATATGTAGTGGGGTCTCTGCTTCAGCTCTGTCTCAGTCGGCCTGGAAGAAACCCCCACCCCTGGTGTAGTGCTCACTATACAGAGAATATTACTACGGAACTGTCTAGAAATATGATAACATGGTTATGGCCCCACTATCCAAGATATGGATAGTGTGTCATGGTAGGGAGAGAGTGTGTTGTGTGTGTGTGTGTGTTGTGTGTGTGTGTGTGTGTGTGTGTGTGTGTGTGTGTGTGTGTGTGTGTGTGTGTGTGTGTGTGTGTGTGTGTGTGTGTGTGTGTGTGTGTGTGTGTGTGTGTGTGTGTGTGTGTGTGGAGGGTAGAGTGGACCACAGAGACAGACTGGCGCCAGACGAACTCATAACAGTAATGTACCAAGGAACCACACGTACTGTACAGATAATGTGATGCAAGTATAGCATTGCACTCTGGGACATGCTGCATCACACAATTATCGGCATACGCTCTTATGCACGCACACCCGCCCGCCCGCGCGAGCACACACACACACACACACACACACTAGCTTACTCACCACCACCCACCAGGGGCTTACCGCTGACATCATCAATTTAAATGTGTGTGTGTGTGTGTGTGTGTGTGTGTGTGTGTGTGTGTGTGTGTGTGTGTGTGTGTGTGTGTGTGTGTGTGTGTGTGTGTGTGTGTGAGAGAGAGTGTGTGTTGTTCACACCTCCCTCCATTCTGCAGTAATATCCACCTGCCCTGATGCCCCGCAAGGGGGGGGGGGGGGGGGTGGCGCCAGGGTGGCGAGGGCGCAGTGATCATCTGCTCTCTGCTAATTGCCCTGCTGCCCCACAGCGTGCAGGGGGCCTGTGGCTCCTAGCAGACAAAACCCTGTCTTATTTAGATTGAGAAAAGTTCTTCTTACTGTTTTACAATTTACAAATGTAGGCATTTACTGTAGGAGACCCTCTTATCCAGAGAGACTTCCAATAAGCATACATCAAATGTGGAGAGATAGCATAGTGACCCAGTAAACGAGGATTACACAGATAAAACCAACAGCCCAGCACCTAGTTATTAACAAGTTAGTACAAGTACAAATGACGTTTTACATTTCAGTTCATGCATGGTAAGGATGTTCTTTCAACAGAATTAGAGATGTTAAAGCGCTTCTTGCAGTGATGGAAGAAGTACAGAGATACCACAATGTATTAATATGTATAAAATACTTTGTTACAATTAAAGGTTCTGTATGAAAAGTTCTACTTGAGTAAAATTAGCCTACGTATTGCAATCAAAGTACTGTAGGTTAAGTGCAGTTCATGCAT
Source organism: Protomyctophum bolini (assembly GCF_963924005.1). Taxonomy (NCBI): domain Eukaryota; kingdom Metazoa; phylum Chordata; class Actinopteri; order Myctophiformes; family Myctophidae; genus Protomyctophum; species Protomyctophum bolini. Next base: position 13,983,818 of record NC_137869.1, read on the forward strand.
GTTTTGTAATAATTAGATTAGAGATTAGACTCTATAAGGTAACTAAAGCTGCATCGAGTGATTGCAGTGGAGTAAAAAAAATGCCTTTGAGATGTAGTGGAGTAGCAGTATAAACTAGTATAAAACAATGGAAATACTCTAGTAAAAGTACCTTAAGGTGCAAGTTACTTCCCACCACATGAAACATACAGTAGCCAGCCTCGATATAGTTAGATATAGTTAGATTTAGTTAGATTTCATAAAGTATTAAACATTAATTTATGATGCATGGCCTTTGTCCTACAGTATATCCATAAGTTCTGCATTACTCACATCATCTCTGTTTAAACAGGGTGACATTGTGTGTGATGAGTGGGCTCAGGCAGTGTTAACTTACACAGTGCATGGCTCGCAGTTGTGGCCCTCTACTGGCCAGTGAGAGCATTGCAACAGTTCAACACGAGATGTGTCATTTAATTGAAATGAAACACATGGGGATGTCATGTTATAACACTTTAGCGTTCAGAGATTACTGATGTGCGCACTAAAAAAAAAACATTTGTGAAAAGTAACACTTTGTACAATTGAGAAAACCCACATGGATTCTAAAAACATCTCATCTTTAACACATAGAGAAGCAGAAGAATTGAGGTGACAAACAGCAATGATGCCACACTCCCAAAGAGATAACCGTGAACAACACAAAAAGTTGTGTAACCAAGTTAGGTAAGATTATCCGAAGAGTTCTGCTGTGCCTTCCTTTGTCCTCACGTCTTAAAGCACATTAGTTAGAGCAGGCTCGGTAAATCATCTGCCTTCTTCATCTCTACATGCCATCTCAGGGCTGATAAACAGCATTCCATGTGAATATATGAGCGCTGTGCATCTCCTCCTGTGCGGGGCTATCAGATTTAATGTGGCAGAGATTAAGGATTTGAGGCATGGATGCTACCGCGGTCGCCTGTGTGTGTGTGTGTGTGTGTGTGTGTGTGTGTGTGTGTGTGTGTGTGTGTGTGTGTGTGTGTGTGTGTGTGTGTGTGTGTGTGTGTGTGTGTATGTGTGAGAGAGAGAGAGAGAGACGTGCACGCACGCACTGATGCACGCTATTATCTATATTATCTATTATCTATTAGGAAACATGTATTGTACAGTAGGTGCATTTCTGTTGCTTGCTACTTGTGTGTCACATTTTACTTTTCAAGTGACATTTGGTTTATTTGCTTTTTTCTTCTCTTTTCTTTTTTGACATTCGTTTTCCGAATGTCACATATTTTCACTGTGAACCTCAGCTAGTATTGACAGAGTTGGCCTATTGACTAACTAAGCTCATATACATGTATTACTCATTCAGGTCTAAGAGTTGCCCACGGTGGAATTAGGCAATTTGGGGAACAAATAAAAGAGCTAATTCACACTCAATCAAATAGAACTGTGTATATTAGCACGCACGCCGGATACATATCCATGTGGCCCCTGCATAAAAGGCCATCTGATAGAATTATCCCTCTTGGGTGTTTGGAAGCTAACAGCAGCTGGGAATATCACATTTTGTCATGGTTTCCGACCCCATCACAGTGCTGCTTCTGGCCTGAGAAGGAAGCTATAACCGCCAGTTGTCTCCACATGTTGCTCACTAGAGGGAAGCCCATAAGTCAGAAGTATTATAGCATCAAACCCACAAGATCACACCAGAGACATTAAATCCATGCAGACATTTCATATAATCAGCTCCCTCTGTTAATGCACATCTCGTTTAGACTCATGCCCTTAGCTTCATGCCTACATCCACTCTACTTCAAAAGAACTTCAAATTAGCCTCAGAACATGGATAGTGAAAGTGATTCAGCCAGTATACTGTAGGTGCTTAACAGGGGTACTATATGCTGCTATAGAGCCGCATGTGGCTCTATAGCCCTCTCCCGTGCCCATGTATAGTTATACATTTCACCTAATACACCAGATAAAAATAAGACACACATTATTGAAGGAAAATAAAGAATGTAATGTATTAATGCCTGGATATGTCTGTTTGCTTTCACCACGCAACACCATATACTGGTATACTTGATCTACTCTGAGAAATTAGCAAACAATATAAAAAATATATATATATATTGAAAGCCCAGAAAAGGCACAAATAAATAAATGAAGCAAGTATATGTTGCGGCTCCAGACAGACAACTTTTTGGGCCAAAAATGTCTCTTTTGATAATAAAGGTTGCCTACGCCCCTGACTAAAGTGTCTCGCGGTACTGCGTCAGTTAAGAGGCTGTGTTTAGGTGCGGCTACTGAATGAGCGAGGCATCTCTCCTCTCCACTGTGTTAACTGAACTACTGAACTACTGAATGGGCGAGGCATCTCTCCTCTCCACTGTGTTAACTGAACTACTGAACTACTGAATGGGCGAGGCATCTCTCCTCTCCACTGTGTTAACTGAACTACTGAACTACTGAATGGGCGAGGCATCTCTCCTCTCCACTGTGTTAACTGAACTACTGAATGGGCGAGGCATCTCTCCTCTCCACTGTGTTAGTCACAAATGAAACTGATGTTCTGACAGAGCCTCCGTTTGATGAGCCATCACATACTGTACATACAGTATATATGGTAGATATGCCAAAAGGCAAGGACACATGATCAAATGACAAAGGTTGCCTAGAAACAGTACTACAGGAAAGTATCCGTGCGTCTGATTTGCATTTAAATAAATGATAAATGGGAGCAAGTAAACATACAGGTCTGAGGGATGTAATCATGTACACAAACAAACACGCGCACAGCCGCACACACACACACACACACACACACACACACACACACACACACACACACACAGGCTTGTCCTCAGATGTTTGGGAGGCTATTTTCTGCTTGGCTTGGTATGCAAAACAAGAACGCTGTGCCATGTTTTGACAACAGTGAGGCTTTCTAACATCTGGCATCAATTTAGAGTGCCAAGAAGTATTGACTCTTCAATTGATATACGTATAGTATAATAGAGAGGAAAAATAAAACAATTATATGTATATATATATATCCTTCAATATGAAACGTTTGCTGGAGTGAGTGTCTATTTGATTTAAATGATCCAGTGTGGATGTGTGGGGCTTGACAGCGGCTGTGGACATATTGGAAGACACTTAACCTTCCCAACATTTGACAGCATGAACATTTGACAAGCTCCAAGGGGGAATAGAGCAGGCAGAGAGATGAAGTTGGTGTGTTTTGGTAATGTCTGTGTGCATGCTTGCACACAGTGTGGCATTACGTTTGCGTTGCTGGTGTATCGGCCAAAGCGTGTTTGTGTGTGTGCATGCTTGTGCACAGACCCTGTATCTTTTGCACATATCCTGGACTTTTTGCCCTGCTGCATCTGTAGGCTATATCGTGTAGCTGTCAGCCAGAAATCTTGTATCTCCATGTTTCTTTTTTTGCATAAATTAATTCCCTACATTCATCATCGGCTATTTTCACTTTTAAAATATTTAAAAGATGATAATTTAAAAATGAACCGTTTTGGACATACAAGGTTTCCCCCCCACGACTGTGTGTGTGTGTGTGTGTGTGTGTGTGTTTCATGTGCCTGCAGTGAGCAGCAGTGACTGGCGTACCCTCTACGCTTGATTGATTTGAAAATATGGACAAGATGTCGCCCGTATGAAAGCTACCAATTTATGAGCCTTCATCTCGGGACTTCAGAGGAAAGCCGCTGACGTTGAAATCAGAGCGGGGTTTTTGTAGCTGCCAACAGTTCAGAAGTGTAAAAGCCCAGGCAGGCTCTGTGACACCTCACTAAGGGCAGGCTCTGCTGCATCAGGTTTTGTGTTGTTGTTGTTACTTTTTTTTGTCTCCTCTCCTATCCCTCCATCTTTGTCTGTGACTCTCGATTGATCTTCTTCTGTTGTCTTTATAAAGACGGTATGATCATCCTGGAAGTCGTTAACTTGTCCAACAAGCCTTTGAGACAAATAATGTCCTTGATTAAACTCAGTGTTGATTAACCGCTCAGCTGCCCATAGAGATGCATATAATCTATTAAAGTCGGAGGTTGGCTTTTTGGGCTTCAAATCAGTTTGTTTTTTGTGATTTAGGAATGTTTCGTTCCTGAGGACAACGACGTGCGTCGTCAGTGGCCAGGCGTACATGTCACCCACGGTTTGAAGTTATTAAAGTGACGTTCCAACATCGCATTGCAAAGTGGTTAAATAACTGTAGTAGGCTATGCTCTGTGTGTAACAGCTTGCGTTCTGCCACAAAGGTGGCTGCACTGTTTTTACCCATGTGTGGTTTGAAGGTGTCAAAGAACTGTAGTGGCGACCGTGGTGCAAATTCTGGCCACCCCGACAGAGAGTCATTCCGTTGTGGCCGTGCTCGTGCTGTTCATTGTCTCATATTAGGTGCAGGACAGATCTGTAACCTCGCGTCGTCAGTGGCCAAAAGCAAGAGAGAGGAGAGAGAGAAGGAGGCGTCCTCAGTCCTGTGTGTTGGTCTGTGTCAGGATGTTTCCCTGTGTGGTTCATCTGCCTGCCTGGCAGGAGGAACCATAGAGGAACAGTCAGCGAGAGCGCTGTAACCAAAAGAGGAGGTGCCGGTGCGGTGGGGAAGGCAAGGAGGATGTTTCACGGAAAAACTGTGACCATACATTAATCTGTGTCCCTCCCAACATGCTTTCCGCTGGTGACACGTGGTCTGCGGGAAGTTGAGTCGTTTTTGACGCAAATTAATTCAATTAAGATGATTGTTGAGTTTATTTTTTATATTTTATGCAGAGCAGATTGAGGCTGGAGGACAGGGCTGTGCGGTGCTAGGTTCCGTGAGGCTGCCCGTGCGCCGTGGCGTTTTTGTCGGGGGCCCTGAGCGAGGAGCAGTCTTGCTCTGTGCTAAGCAAGTGTAGGCTTCAGACAGACCTTTTCCAGTGAATTATTAGATAGATTGCTTTGAAAATGTTGTATTATGTTGTATCTCGACGACACTGGAAATTAGGGTCACCTCAATGTCTTTCGAGAATAAATACAGGTTTGAATGAATGAATGAATGAATAAATTAATGAATGAATGAATAAAAGGCGAGTGGTTCCGCATCACCGATACTACATGTGGGTCTAGCCAATGAAGAATGACTGGCTTGTTATGTTTCGCTGCTGTGCGTTTGGTGTTTCTCTGTAGTTACTCATTGGATTAACTAACATACTGTATATGTACACCGGAATTTAAGTGAGGAAGAAGAAAGGGGAAAAAACTTGCTGTGTGTATCGCCTTACATAGATTCACCACTCATACACCAATGGCGAAGGAAACCACGCAAGGCACCAACCTGCACATCGGGAGCAATTAGGGGTTCAGAGTCTTGCTCAAGGACACTAACTCTGCGGGAGCCCGGGATCGGCCCTCCCGGGCACTCTACCCCTGAGCCACTGCCGCCCCTATGTACACCGTACACGTACATTTATTTATGAGCCACTGCCGCCCCTATGTACACGTACATTTATTTAACAAAGATGATTCTTCTAAGGATTCAAACCAAACACGGGGACATGTGTAAAGGGTCTTTAAGCCCTGAGAGCACCCGGGGGCCCATGGTGCTCCGCCCACCAGAAACCAGAACAGAGGACAAGCACTGGCAGACAGAGTGGCAGGGCTGTCGCAGGCTGAATGCTAATCCCGCATGTGTTATCACCTCGGGGGAAAGCACTCGTTTCCTTTTCCTGCCCCATGTGGCGATAATTCTGCCTGGGAGCGAGGGCATTGTAGCACGTCAGGAGACGGGCGGAGGCACAGGGCCGAAGCATTCAGATAAAACAAATTCACTGCTGCTGAGCAGGAGCAGCCACTGCTCTGATAAAAACCAAAGGGACTGTGAATGTGTGAGTGCGTCCGTGTGTGCATTTGTGTGTGTCTATGCGTGCGTGCTTGTGTGTGTTAGGGGTGTTACAGGTGGTATGAACTTGTGTGTTTATGTGGGGATAAATTGAATAATATATCTGTGTGTATGTTATTGTTTCACATAACTTTATTTAACCAAACTTAAGAGCACATACTGTATACAGTACATATTTACAAGGATGGCCGAACGCGCGTGTGTGCGAGCGAGAGTGTGTCTACCCTGGGCCTTGCTGCCATAGTAGATCTATTTTCACACAAACACACAGACTTCTGGTCTATAACTGTAATGCAGAGATGGGACAAGCAACAGTGATTAAAATCAATTGCCAGGATTCTCTCTCAGACTCCAACAAGGTCACTCACGCACGCACGCACGCACGCACGCACGCACGCACGCACGCACGCACGCACGCACGCACGCACGCACACACAAGAGACAGAGAGAGAGGCGAGATGGGACTGCATGGATGAATAGAGCCAAACAGGGAAACATAGAAGAAGGTGAGGTATCATCTTATTTTAATTAACCTGCAGGGAACAGGCTAATACAGCAGCATCTCCTGTGGTGCGTGCGTGCGTGCGTGCGTGCGTGCGTGCGTGCGTGCGTGCGTGCGTTGTCCTTGCTGGTCAGTCGATAGGGTTCATGGTCCTTTCCTCCTATAATCAAATCTTCATCTAACAATAACCATCATGGGTGACTTCTCTCTAAATGTCCTGAATGTACTTGTTTTTTATTGGGCGGGATACAGGATAGCGTTTTCCTTTTTTTCCCCTCCCTCTTTGTTCATTCCTGTGTTCTTCTCTGCAGTGGTGGAATGTATTTTTTACTTTATACTGCAATGTAGAAATACTCTGTTACAAGTAAAAGTCCAGAATTCAAGTATAAAAAATAATTGTATAAAAATCTTTTGAAAATAGCAGATCTACTCACAAGCATTTATGGTTTGTATACAAAATCTACAAAGTAATTAACTAAAGTTTTCAAATGCATTTAGTGGAGTAGAAGTAAAAGTATTGGAAATTCAATTAAAGTACAAATACCTCAAATTGTATTTAAGTATAGTACTTGAGTAAATGTACTTAGTTACTGTCCACCACTGCTTCTCTGTCCCTGTGAGTCACTCTCCAGCGTCATAGCGTGTGTCCAGCAGGCAGTATAGTGAGCTCCAGTGGGCAGGCAGGGTGTGTGGTGTACTGTGTGTGTGTGTGTGTGTGTGTGTGTGTGTGTGTGTGTGTGCGTGCGCGTGTGTGCGTGTGCGTGTGCATGTGCGTGTACAGTGAGAGCCTCGGCCGCCTGCATTAGTATTCTGCTGAGACAGCCACGTATACGAGCACTTTCTCTGTTCTCCACCAACCACACAATAATCAGCCGAGCTCTTCTGTAACTCTCTCTCTCTCTCTCTCTCTCTCTCTCTCTCTTTGTTTCACTTGACCATGCAGGATCTCCCATTCACCTTCTCATTTGGTTCTTTCTTTGTTGTCTATACCCTGTCGTCGTACGACGGTGTTGCTTGTCGAAAAGAGCAGATGTAGCTCACAGCGTCGACTATCTTGCAATTTCGAGCTTTAAATCAGGCTTCACTTTGGTATATTAGCCCATTTTGGACTGAGGTCGATTCAAAAAAAGGCTTCTAAATCCTAACATTTTTCTGAAAAAACATGTTTCTATGTCAGTGGTGCTCAACCTTTTTCATGTCATGTTCAAGGACCCCCAGAATTATCTCTATTGGGCCACGGACCCCTATCTCAAAATATTTCGTTCCAGGGACCCCCCAGAAGTCAATATTTTAGTTAAAAATGTTCGCTCTGAAATATATATTAAAAGATGTGCGCCACATTTTCACAACAAAAATAGCAGATTGAGTGGCGCGCTTGTAGATCTGCTATTTTTAGCTAAAGTATAACATAAAATGCTTAAAACACCAACAGGGGTTCCCACCCAAAATGGGTTAGAACACATGCAACCTCCTGGGTGTCTGGAAGTGAACGTAGCACTGTGTGCCCTTTCCTGTCCTCCCCTGTTTGCTCGGTGGGGAGGGAGCGGGCGGGGCGTTCCATCACAGTTAGTGCAGTGCGGTCTGTACTGTTTGTTGATTATCAGGCCCTGTTTCTATCACAGGCCTGATAGCATCTTCATCCCATCTCGCTGCCAGAGCTCGCTATAGCCTGCCACGGCATCACACAGCCACGCGCCGACCGCTACACCGCCAGCCAACGCCCCTGCCTCTATATCTCTGAATCAGGGCCCAGATCTGCTACTCTACTCTATCATCTTTTCCTTATCTCCTTATTCCACCTTTCCTCCCAACTCTCTCTCTCTCTCTCTCTCTCTCTCTCTCTCCTCCAAATCCCTAATCGCTCTCACTCCCTGTCTTCTCCTGTTTTTATCATCCTCTCTCAGAGACGGACAGCAACAAAGTCAGTGTTTTGCGCCGGGGAGGTTTCCTGTTTGGTCTTGTGCGTGTGAGCTAGTCATCACTCGATCGGACAAGACAAAGACATTTGAACAAGGAGGTTAGATAGAAGGAAGAGAGAGGAAAATGTATAATGACATAACAAGAGAGACAGAGAGAGAGAGAGAGAGAGAGAGAGGCTATTTAAATTATATACTGTAATGTAAAGATATATTTCTAGGTTAAAAATATATATAAAATGTGCGCGCACGCACGCACGCACGCACGCACGCACGCACGCACACACATACTGTAGGTTGATTCCCCAACCAACTTATAGACATCAAGTCACTGTATTCTAAGTTAAGGCTTTTGCCCCCAAGTGAGATTGTGTTAAAGTCACCATGAAATAGTATTCAGAGCAATTTTGGCTTCCTTTGTTTTGACGTATCTCTGCATGAAACAGGATACTGAGGCAGGAATTAATGCTTAGAGGGACTTATTGAATGGTGTTATCAGTCAAGGAAAGAAAAGGTGCCTATCCCATTGTATACTGTCCATAGTTGGAAAAAGCTTTTCGCAAACTCTAGAGTTTGCGCGTAATACCATCCTTGGTAATGAATTCCAGTCAACTGAACCGTGACCAAGGCATTTTTGGAAAGGGAAATAATATGGTGACTGACAAATTGTGGCAATGCATCTCCAACCCATCTTGCTAACCCTACTAATTGTGTACTGTAGCTTCGGAAACACATTTGATGCAGGTTGCTTCAACAACATTTCAACAACATTTGGCTATTTGCTATTTTCCATTTTCCTAAATGTAACAGTGAAAGCAGCCATACAAATAATATCAAATAATTAACGATCAAGTAACACAATATAGCACATGAAATGATGATGGATTAAATAAAGAACTGATTCAATGACTGCAATGTTCCTTAACCATTTAAACCCACTGTATGTCATTTACCTTCCCGGACTGAGTCCCCCATGGTTCTCCTCCTTTAAATAGCCAATATACAAGCTTGTGGTAGCTCTGCTATTTCCGTTTAATGTTCACCCCAGAATAGGGATCCACGTTGTTAAAGACAAACCATGTGCACAAGAGTGTGATATACTCTTTTTTGTGTCTCAGTGTATGTATGAATGAATGAACCATTGTAAAGCGCTTTGAGCACTTGGAAAAGCGCTATAAAAATGCAATTCATTATTATTATTTGTAAAGAGAACAAATCATTATCTGTTCTCTTTAAAAGTTATATAATCAATTCATTAATATTAGTTTTGACCGCAGGTCACATTTACTATGAGAAAGGGCAATTCCCGTCAGTCAGTCAGTGTATCACTCAAAAGCCCCCATATATGGAGCCCAGGTCTCGTGACATCACTATGACAGCTGACGCATCGCGTCTTGCTGCGACGCGTTGTGAGCTTGTAGAACGGCTATTTTCAGTCATTGTGACGGCATCGAGGCCCGCCAAAACACTAAAACATTCCAGGTGACTAAAATGTGACTAAAACTAAATGAAAACTAGAACTGCACTCTGCCGAGTGCATACTTGCTTGTTGCACACTAGTAGGCCATAAATGGCCTACTAGTGCGCAAGCAGAGCGCGCAAGTACTTTCGACCGCTGGAAACTATCACATCTCAGTATCTCTGTGAAGGAACGTTTGAAATGTATAATCATTACGTGTAACTATTTGCTACCTAACTACTTTTTTACATAAAAATGAATCATTGATATGTGATGAAAAAAAAGGTATATAAACTGAATTAAAATATATTATACAGTATAATTATTTTATTACTTATTGTAAATTGTCAATTGTTTTAAATGTATTTCATTTTGTACTATAGTGATATTAATACTAAATCATGATCAGAGTAATATGTGTCTCTAACTTCAATTTCTGTAATAATACTTTCAAATTTGTTGAAATATACATGATCTAAAATACTTCCGAAATCTGTAGTTGGATTTGTTAACCAGATACCACATTACGTCATCTTTGAGAGCTGGGACCAGAGTACATGGTGTGTATTACCGTGGGCTCTCATACAGAGTATGTAGTTGTAATTTGATTAGCAGTATACTGTGGTTACTTGGTTCCAAAAAGTGACAGCCAAGTTTTTTTCAACGGTAAGTCTGTGCCTGGTTTGCTGGGACCAGTTACCACATTACGTCATCGTTGAGAGCTGGGACCAGAGTACATGGTGTGTATATGTATGACTAGCTCTCAGTGATGACGTAAGAGATATGGTCATCTGTGTAGTCTGGTCCCAGCAGACCAGGCACAGATTTACAAATTACAAATCACATTACAACTACATACAGAGTATGTAGTTGTAATTTGATTAGCAGTATACTGTGGTTACTTGGTTCCAAAAAGTGAAGCCAAGTTTTTTTCAACCGTAAATCTGTGCCTGGTTTGCTGGGACCAGTTACAACATTACGTCATCGTTGAGAACTGGGACCAGAGTACATGGTGTGTATATGACGTAATGTTGTAACTTGTAACCTAGCAAACCAGGCACAGACTTACGGTTGAAGAAAACTTGGCTTCACTTCGAAGAGACCAAGCGAAATGATTACTTGCGCGCTCTGCTTGCGCAAGTAATTACAAATCACATTACAACTACATACAGAGTATGTAGTTGTAATTTGATTAGCAGTATACTGTGGTTACTTGGTTCCAAAAAGTGAAGCCAAGTTTTTTTCAACCGTAGGTTTGTGCCTGGTTTGCTGGGACTAGTTACAACATTACGTCATCCTTGAGAGAGTACATGGTGTGTATATGACGTAATGTTGTAACTTGTAACTTGTAACTAGTCCCAGCAAACCAGGCACAGACTGTATGTAGTTGTTCTAGTTACAACTACATACAGAGTATGTAGTTGTAATTTGATTAGCAGTTGTGGGAGGTCGGGTGGGAAATACAACTCAGAGTGCAGTTTCAGGGGTTAGACACACGATGGCGCCCCTTGCTTTATTTCTCCAACAGGTTCAAACAAAGTCAGTTTTCACAAACAGAACTCAGACAGTAATATTCTTTGCATGAGGTCCCGGCTCCGAGGCGGGAGTCGTCACTGCAGAGGATGAGAGGGGATGTTAGCATACGGTCAGAGCACAAGGTAAGTACAAAGTTGGGGCCTGAGACACCCGGTCTAGGCAGTCTACCAACTAGGCCTTTGTATAACTCTTTCTCTCTATCTACTGGGTGACCGTGTCGGTACGACAACGGCAGTCAGAGGGTTAACACAAAGTAAGCGCTCTAGTTTCTAACGGTCTTCTTTCACCGGGCCTGGCGGAGCAAGCCAACTTAAAGTCTCTTCAAAGGGTGAAATAAACATAACACGGGCCTGTCTTCTTTCACAGGGTGGACGTGACACTTTATCTAGAGCCTGCTAGCTTCCATTAGTCTCTACGGGGTTATCTTCTTTCAACAATCTTCAGTGTACAACACCACGGTGACACTCTTCATTCACAGTCTTCATTTAGCATCGACAGGGTGACTTCCTTCATTCACAATCTTCGTTATTATCCTTAGCTGCTCATTTGCCACTATGAGTGCCTCTTCTTAATAACACGGGTGATAGATAGTGAACGGTTTGTCTTACTGCGACCTTATGGAGCTGTGGATCTGCCGTTTCCATACGCGGGTCCCGTCTCCGCACTCGTCCCCGATACGAGCCAGGTGGGTCTCCAGCATGTATGCGGCTCTCCGTGTATGCTTGTCTATGGGGGGGCACACGCTCCTGCGTGTGCTTCCAGCCCCACTCCTACAAGCCATCCAACGCCGAGTGGACGGCATATGCTGCGCGAGCGTCTGTGTGTAGCAGGGATCTGATACTGCTAGGTGCGCAGGCTGTTTATAAAGGGCGCGGCTGACAGGCTGCGGCTGTCCTTAATTGCTAACCAGGGCGGCGGCCGGAATGAGGCGCAGCTGATTTAGAATTGCTCTGGGATAGTACACTAAATCTATGACACGGCCGTGGGCGTGCCTGGTTGCCATGGGAACGCGCCCCTCCCCCTGAGGCGAGACCTGACAGACTCCACACACTCCCCCCCTAAGTTTCTTGCTACTGCAAGGAGCTTGACTACTTTCCTCACCTTCGTAGAGTCTTGAGAGCGCGTCCACGTGGTTCATTTTGTTCCCGGGCCTGTGCTCCCGCCGGCGCTCTCTGTTTCTACTACTACTACTAAAGCCTGTCTTCTTTAAATTGCTTGTCACCATCAGACTCAGATTCATCTTCCAGTGTCTCCTCATCTGAAGAGAAATCTTCCCCAGAAGAGTAGTTGGCTGTGATTTGGGCCAAGAGCATTTTCTTAGCAATTCTATTTTCAGGGTCATCATCTTCCTCTGCTGCCCAAGAGGGCCCAGAATGGGACTGCTCCTCATCCCCGGATGACTGAGGATGGAATGTCGCTGCTCCCTGCAGGGACACGTCCTCTGTGATTGGCTTCATCTTCTGGACATCTGCGTCACTCTCAGAATCCAAGTCCGCGTCGGGTTCCTCATCGCTCGACGAGGCAGAGGTGTCCATTTCCTTCTCCTGCGACCTGGTTACATTTTCAGACTTCCTGGTTTGTCGTCTACCCTCCTTCGAGTCGTGTCTCTTCATCAAGCAAGACCGGATTTTATTCCGGTCTTTCATTTCATTCGGCACGTTTTTGTCGTCACTAGAGGAATCCGTGCCTCTGCCTCTCTGAACCTTGGCTCTTCGGTCAGCCCCGTCGGACTCAGAGGAACAATCCGCGACTTTGCGCTTGCGGTGAAGCCTCTCTGGCGGCGTCCTAGTGAGCGCAAAGAGACATTTCTTTGCCACGTGCGTCGATCCCTTCTCGTCGTCGTCGGTCGGGGGATCGTCGGAGCTGTGTGCCATGGCTGACCGCTGAAGTAGAACAGCAGGAACCTCATCTGAATCGGAGTCCTCTCTCAGTCTGCTAAACCCTCCGTCTTCGGCCTCGTTGGCCGTCTTTGTGGCAGGGCTATCCTCGGGGGTCTGCTTGGAGAGGACGGCGTTGGGGGTCCTAGGGACATCGCCGTGTCGGTCTAGCCTGCGGACAACTTCCTGCACAGCGTTCTGTAGTTCCGTCTGACTTCGGAGAAGGGCGGCCAATTCGAGGCTGGCCATGTTTAGGCGGTGGTTGAGATCAGATGAATGCCCGCATTCTCCACCATATGTGGGAGGTCGGGTGGGAAATACAACTCAGAGTGCAGTTTCAGGGGTTAGACACACGATGGCGCCCCTTGCTTTATTTCTCCAACAGGTTCAAACAAAGTCAGTTTTCACAAACAGAACTCAGACAGTAATATTCTTTGCATGAGGTCCCGGCTCCGAGGCGGGAGTCGTCACTGCAGAGGATGAGAGGGGATGTTAGCATACGGTCAGAGCACAAGGTAAGTACAAAGTTGGGGCCTGAGACACCCGGTCTAGGCAGTCTACCAACTAGGCCTTTGTATAACTCTTTCTCTCTATCTACTGGGTGACCGTGTCGGTACGACAACGGCAGTCAGAGGGTTAACACAAAGTAAGCGCTCTAGTTTCTAACGGTCTTCTTTCACCGGGCCTGGCGGAGCAAGCCAACTTAAAGTCTCTTCAAAGGGTGAAATAAACATAACACGGGCCTGTCTTCTTTCACAGGGTGGACGTGACACTTTATCTAGAGCCTGCTAGCTTCCATTAGTCTCTACGGGGTTATCTTCTTTCAACAATCTTCAGTGTACAACACCACGGTGACACTCTTCATTCACAGTCTTCATTTAGCATCGACAGGGTGACTTCCTTCATTCACAATCTTCGTTATTATCCTTAGCTGCTCATTTGCCACTATGAGTGCCTCTTCTTAATAACACGGGTGATAGATAGTGAACGGTTTGTCTTACTGCGACCTTATGGAGCTGTGGATCTGCCGTTTCCATACGCGGGTCCCGTCTCCGCACTCGTCCCCGATACGAGCCAGGTGGGTCTCCAGCATGTATGCGGCTCTCCGTGTATGCTTGTCTATGGGGGGGCACACGCTCCTGCGTGTGCTTCCAGCCCCACTCCTACAAGCCATCCAACGCCGAGTGGACGGCATATGCTGCGCGAGCGTCTGTGTGTAGCAGGGATCTGATACTGCTAGGTGCGCAGGCTGTTTATAAAGGGCGCGGCTGACAGGCTGCGGCTGTCCTTAATTGCTAACCAGGGCGGCGGCCGGAATGAGGCGCAGCTGATTTAGAATTGCTCTGGGATAGTACACTAAATCTATGACACGGCCGTGGGCGTGCCTGGTTGCCATGGGAACGCGCCCCTCCCCCTGAGGCGAGACCTGACAGACTCCACACAGTATACTGTGGTTACTTGGTTCCAAAAAGTGAAGCCAAGTTTTCTTCAACGGTAAATCTGTGCCTGGTTTGCTGGGACTAGTTACAACATTACGTCATCCTTGAGAGAGTACATGGTGTGTATATGATGTAATGTTGTAACTTGTAACTTGTAACTTGTAAGTAAAAAAATGATTAGCAGTATACTGTGGTTACTTGGTTCCAAAAAGTGAAGCCAAGTTTTCTTCAACGGTAAATCTGTGCCTGGTTTGCTGGGACTAGTTACAACATTACGTCATCCTTGAGAGAGTACATGGTGTGTATATGACGTAATGTTGTAACTTGTAACTTGTAACTTGTAACATTACGTCATATACACACCATGTACTCTCTCAAGGATGACGTAATGTTGTAACTAGTCCCAGCAAACCAGGCACAGATTTACCGTTGAAGAAAACTTGGCTTCACTTCGAAGAGACCAAGCGAAACGATTACTTGCGCGCTCTGCTTGCGCAAGTAACTATTCAAGAGGCTATGACTAAAACTAAAAATCTAAATTTGCTGCCAAAAACAACACTCACTGGTGTCCATGACTCTGTTGCAGGGAAAGGCTTCCCGCCAAGAACGTGTACTACTACCGCTGTCCCGACCACCGGAGGAACTACGTGATGTCCTTCGCCTTCTGCTTCGACCGGGAGGACGACGTTTACCAGTTCGCCTACTGCTACCCGTACACCTACACCCGGCTACAGCACTACCTGGCAGGCCTGGAGCGCAGGAACCTGCCCTACCTGCAGAGGGAGCTGTTGGGACTCAGCGTGGTGAGTCAGGGGGGCTATAGGGATAGCCTGACACTCAGCCAGAATGTTCACTTCATTTCACTTCTACAGAACATGTTTGTTAATGGGCGTGGCTAGCGATTCAGGGCTGGAGTATATAGGGAACCACGGGTGTGTGTGTGTGTGTGTGTGTGTGTGTGTGTGTGTGTGTGTGTGTGTGTGTGTGTGTGTGAGAGTGTGAGAGGAGAGAAGGACATCATGCCTCCTGTCATAACGTCAGCCTCTCATGTTATTATTAGGACCAGACCTTAGAGATATGAAGACACTACTGTACATACAGGTATATGAGCGAGTGAGAGAGTGTGTGTGTGTGTGTGTGTGTGTGTGTGTGTGTGTGTGTGTGTGTGTGTGTGTGTGTGTGTGTGTGTGTGTGTGTGTGCGCGTGCGCATGCATGCGTATTTCATGTATCCAACTTATTTCAGTT
>NC_137869.1:14004649-14012149 GCF_963924005.1 Protomyctophum bolini
GGAAATAGCTAGGGATGCACCGAAAATTCGGCCACCGAAAATATTCGGCCGAAAATGCCTAAAAATGTATTTTCGGCCTATTCGGTTTCGGCTCAAATAAGCCGAAAAATATCACCGAATAGTAGTAGTGGTCCTAAAGTTGTGAATCGAACTAAACTGCGAGGAAAACACACATGTACAACTTACAAGCCCAACGCGCTGTGCATTGCGATGGGTAGATAGCTTGTAGATCTGCTACTTTCAGCGCAGGAAGGGCGCATGCTTATGACGCTCTTTAACTATGCATCATTCAGCAGCCCCCAGCCAGCGACACAACACACGAGCAGCAGTCACGGAACGCACAGGCAGATCCGACACAACTGTGCTTTCATCCACGATTCCATAGCCTTCTAAATCTTATTTCCCATCCACGGGCACAAGCAACGTGATAATAGCAGCTTCCACCCGATCTGTGGTGGTGTTCTGTTGACAAGGGAAGCTAGTAGCTAGCATGGGAGCTAACGTTAGTTTTAACACTATGTACTTTACATCCGTTCCCCAACCCTCGTCCCCTCACACTCGCTGCTGCGTTTACACGGGCAGACACAAAGACGAATGGGAATATCATTTGGAGCTTTAACAATGAATGATAGACTGTATCGTTGTCCACAGCAAGCAGACCTGTCAAAACGATACACTTCCCAAAACTCAGAGACATGCGTCTATAAATGCGACATGCGACCTATAAATTCAAACCCACCTCTGGAATATTGCTATCTCATTCCACTTTAATTTATTTTATTCCATAGTCTTAGTTTTTCTGTAATAAAGTTGTTTTTATTTGTTTTCTCATGTTCTCTTTGAAAAGTGTATTTAAGTACTCAGAGAAGCTTAATATAAATAATATTATTATCACTATTATTATTATTACTACTTGTTTTTATTGCATATGCTTATGTAGAAAAAAAAGCTCACTGCTCAGGTCAAATAGGCCTATTGATATGCGATTAAAATGTGATTAATTGAGATTAATTAATCACAAAGCCTCCAATTATTTAGATGCTTTTTAATGGACCCATAAGTGTTTATTATTTAAGTTAGGTTTTGCCATAATCATGTCTTTTGCCATAATCAGGTAGCTTTACAACAAAGATGTATTCGGCTATTCGGTATTCGGTTTTCGGCCAACTGTTTCCTATATTCGGTATTCGGTTTCGGCCAAGAATTTCCCTTTCGGTGCATCCCTAGAAATAGCATATTTTCACCACCAAGTGTCACTGTTGTGCAGCCTAACACACCACTAAGTGTCACTGTTGCGCAGCCTAACACACACACACACACACACACACCCACACACACAGAGGCCAGGGCAGAGAGCTTGTACAGTACAGTACAGTACAGTACAGTACAGTACAGTACAGTACAGTACAGTACAGTACAGACGGGTCTCATTTTTCTTTAGTTTTTCATAATATCCTTTTCTACCAGGCCACTGGGCATTTAGCGGATGGCCTCGGCAGCACTAATGGGAGATCAGGAGTAACGAACAAGGCACCTAATTGTGATAATATGTTAATCACAGCCTCCAAGAAGTAAAGGTCATCTCTGCATCCCATCACAGGTTCTGTACATGGTGCAGATTTTCCGCCACTTTCCATTTGCCTTCATTAGCGGGAAACCTCTGTTCTGTTCCAGTCTCCATACCGACACGGGACCTGACTGTATCTAGCCCATTTAGGCCTGACCTCAAAAAACAAACAAAAAATATTCTAAATATTTTCACGATTTTTCAAAAATAGCAGACCTAGAAGCTCGTATCGTGCCACTAGGTGGCGCGCTATGAGCTTGTAGATCTGCTATTTTTCAATAGCTAAATTATAACATAATGTTTAAAACACCAAAAGGGGCACTCAGAATAGGCTATAGGCTGGAGTTGGAATATGACATCAGAGCGAGGGTCTCTGTCCTTTGGCCCCAGACAACAGACTGGAGAGGGCTAGTCGAAAAGGAGCAGAAGATAAGCAGGTTTATGATCCATATGATCTTGCGTTATAGAGCTGTGTTATCTCCAACCAATGGCTCCCCTGGGATATGAGATGCTTTATTACACA
Source organism: Protomyctophum bolini (assembly GCF_963924005.1). NCBI lineage: Eukaryota > Metazoa > Chordata > Actinopteri > Myctophiformes > Myctophidae > Protomyctophum > Protomyctophum bolini. The sequence goes on from NC_137869.1 coordinate 14,006,740, forward strand.
TCTGCAACGCTGTATCAGGTTCCAGGTGGTGTGGTTGCTGGGAAGAGGTGTGAGGAGAGGAGACACATTAAGCATCGTCGAGTGTTAATTGTGTTGACTAAGACTAATTTTGCTATTGAAATTTAGTTGACTAGACTAAGACTAAACCATTTCAGAAGACTAAAACAGGACTAAAACTAAATGGTGTGTTATTCAAAAGACTAAGACTAAATTGGAATTTGCTGTCAAAAGGAACACTGGTTGTTAGTGTGTATTATGTACTGTGAGCTGGATGAAGTACAGAGTTCTGCACAGTGAAGCATTCAACTTGCACAGTCAGATGCTTATACCTTTACTGTGCACGCAATGTAGATTGTGTACATACTACATAATTTGAGGGCCAGCTTTGCACAGTGTGTGTAAAAATATAAAAGACAAACAAAAGTATCACAATGTGAAGCTCCCTGAAATGGCCTAGCTGACCCTGATTATAATGTTGGTACAAAAGTTCTGTACGTCGATTTTTGGAAGACAGATAATATTTGTTTTGGCGAATGGAACTTATTCACGCTAATTCCCTCCACCGTGCCTTCTCTCTCTAATGAATAGGAGATAAACAAATGAAAAATGGTGTGAAACCCTAATAGTGACGTGACTGCTGGCTACTTGGATGGAAGGCTATAATTGTGAAATGAAAGACAGGGAAAAGGGGAGAAGAGTGTCATCTAAAACTGAGCTTCTGCACCAGTCAGCAGTCCCACTTCTTCTGCACCCCACCCTGCACCCTCTGCCCATCTGCCTTTCAGCTTCCCGAGGAAATATCTATTCCCATCCTTGCAGCTGTGTTACAGCTGTCTATCTGTCCTCCAGTGCCAATGGATATTTGCTCTGCCTGCGTCTCTAGATGACTCTCAGGATGGAGCACTCCCTCTGTCTCATTTGGGCGTCACAGTGCTCTGTTCCCGAGGGGACACCAGAGAGGGAACAAAACAGATAGCATTGAGGGCTTTTAATAAATCAGAATACACCTTTCTGACAGTGTAATTGCTTTCCATTGCCGGGCCCACATTTAGCAGGAAGCAAGAAAAAAGAATGCATGGTGTGCTACTTGTGCACGCACACATGTCGTGTTGTGTGTGTGTGTGTGTGTGTGTGTGTGTGTGTGTGTGTGTGTGTGTGTGTGTGTGTGCGGCTGTGCGTGTGTTGTGATGGTGGTTATGGGGTGGAGGTGGGGCGGTTAAAAGACAGAGAGAGAAGAGGAGTGAAGATGAGTGCGGAGCAGAGCGGAGGCTATACAGTAGATCATTTGTTAGGGAGAAAAGAATGAAAATTAATGAAAAGAGAGCTGCTCGCCCTCCAAACGCAGCCAAGCTTGAAATTCACTTTGAGGGAAACTTAATTTGTTGTAAATGGGTGAAAAACATATTACTGCACAGCACGGAGTGAGGGGCTGAGCGGCGTGTTGCGCCCGTCCGTCTGTCCTTCCGTCTATCAGTCCGTCTCTCCGTCTCTCTGTGCGTGCGTGCGTGTGTGCGTGTGCTGTTTTGTGGCAGACGAGAACGCCATGCTCTGAATAGCTCAGCTGAGAGGGAAGAGAAACACAGGAGCCTGTTAATAACTCCAGTAACAGCATTCTCTTTCTACATGGCTGCTCTCCACCACTCGATCCTAGTGCGTCTGAATAGAACTCTGGGATGTGTTGGGGAACTTGTCAAAAGTTGCTCGCTGGGAAGAAAAAGTTTGGTGTGATCACTTAAGGTGTGTGTGTGTGTGTGTGTGTGTGTGTGTGTGTGTGTGTGTGTGTGTGTGTGTGTGTGTGCGTGTGCGTGTGGCTGAATGTGCCCATGTATGATGCAAGTTGTTTATCTTTTGCATGTTTGCCCATGCTGTGTATACATTTTAATGAATACGCATAGTGACATTTATGCTCATTTTTGGCGTGTGCCCACATGGTTTAGTGGCCTGTATTCAATGTTGTCATGCAGGGTTTTATTTTAGGAGTTTCCGATACAGCAGTGATCAATCCAGTCGTTATCAGTTGAACTGGAGGTGAGAACCCAGTGATGACTGACAGGTCATAGTATCTGTTGTAATCTGTTTGATCCTCGCCTGCAGTCGTAGACTTCAACCACTCCACAGGCCTGTGTGAAAGGAATATGAAGTGCATCAGACTGCACCCGTCCTTGACCCAGGCCTGTACAGAAAGCTCTTAGCTGTCTATCCTCTCCATTTCCATACACAGCAGCGATCAAGTGGATGACAGAGGAGGTGTATACAATGCTTTACACCTCCTCTGAGAGGTTGAGTTCCTATTTCAAGTCCTCAACCCCGATGCGCAGCACTCATTGGTGTCATCCACGGTCCTTAGAGCGGCATCTATTTAGCACATGGTCTCCTTGAAGAGCGCAGGATGCATCAGCTATAGGGGGCCAGTGGGAAAAGAATAAGGACTTCATTGTGTGAAGCAGGGCCTTCTCAAGCTGTGTTTTTCCGAATCTGGGGTTGGAAGCACCAGCTCTTGCAGAGTGTTACCACGTCCCGGGCTGAGTTCTTAAGGTCCATTGGCCTCTCACCCACGCTTGGCCGGGGGCGTTGAGTCTTTGCCCTCCCAGAAGCTCAGCCCATCTGACTCAGACCAGTGCTTCGGTGCGCCCGGGGGGGCCTGGAGACCCCCGATAACAAACAGCTCCAGTCAAGCTGCTGCTCTCCTGCCGCCCACGCAGGCCTTTATCCACCGCACACAGACACCTAGCCCCCCTCCAAGACAGCCCCCCGTCACCACCGTCGTCCCACTCCCTCCTTGCACAAAATACATTTTCTTCTCTCTTTCCTCAGTTGTTTTTTTTCTTTTCCTGAAGTGAGAAGAAAGAGAAAAAAAATGATGGAAGTGACGGGTCCCATTTTTCCTCCACTTTTCTATTCTCTCCCACCACTGCACCCCCCCCCCCCCCCCCCCCCCAAGCTCAGAATAGGTGTCTGCGTGCGTGCATGCATGCGTGTGCGTGTATATACCTGCGTGAGTGTGTTTCTCCCCAAGCTGGAGCATCTGCCCAAGTGTGAGAGAGATGGATGCCAGAGTCTCTCTCTCTTCACCGTGGCACAGTGTCTGCCCGGCTCGTCTGCACCTGCATATTGTGATGTAGTGCTTCTATTCAGCCAAGTCGATTGCCTTTAACAGGACCCGGGCACACTGGCCAAATTGAAAGGGATTGTGGTCTGCTTTTCATCAGAGTAGTGGGAAAGCAGGGTGGACTGGACACTCCAGAGTGAGGAGTGAGGTTGGTGTTTCTTTTTTTTCCTTTTCTTTTTGGTTGGTGTTTCATACTAAACAGTAAAAAAAGTGTTCATTTAAGGGACCATTTTCAACCTAAACCCCATTGCCCCGTAGATCAATAATATATGGCACATGTCTGTGTATTTTTCGTTTAAAAAAGAATGAATGTTCATAAAGATTTGGGACTCTGACAGTGTACCTACAGCATGGCATTTGGATGGGCCCATACAGGGTTCCATTTACTCTCTGATGTACATGGATACATTAACATTGAACACTTTCACTGGCTTCTTGTTTGAGTCTACAGTATACCTTCCATCGATGGATACTGTCTGATGCCGTCTAATGGTTGTGAAGCGTGTCTGTCTGAAATGAGTATTCTGTGTTGGCATCAATCCACTCCTTCATTTCCATGTAGGGGTTGGTATAGAAAGAGACAGGGAGAAGGAGGAAAACAGCTCCAGAGGACAAAATGTCTTCATTTTCCTATTTGTTTGCTTCATACTTTTGAAATATTGTCATATGTGTGCTTTTTGTTCTCCTCCCCGTGTCTTCATTTCTCTTTGAGAGGCTCCAGGCTCCAATGAGATCTTCTTCTGTGTGTGCTTTAATGAGTTAGCAACAGGCGGCTTGTTATGTAGTTGGAGTGGCATATCGACAGACGTGCAAATATGTGCCTTTTAGACAGCTACGTGTACCTGCCAAATCCAAGCCCATCACAGACTACAGATATAGTATTCATAGAATGGGTTACCAACATCAAGTCAAACAGAATTAAATGAAACCAATTAACATGACACCCCTTTGACCAGTCTTATACTGAATTATTTAATGGTTAAACTTTGACTGAACCTTCTCTTGGTTTTCATAAAGTTTATATATATATATATATATATACACACACACATACATACAGTACACACATATAATATGTCATGTATGTATGTAAGGATTGTTATTTTCATAATTCCATTATGGAATGTTTTTTGCTGTGCCTTTCAATGTTGGCAAGTATGGCAACGGTCGTGCAAATTATTCAGTTTTCTTCTCTGATCATTAGAAGCTCACCTCATCCTAATTGCTCATCACAAATGATAGAGCAGGAATGCATCCATGTTCACATGACAGCCCAGTGCCACAGACTGACGATATTTAGACAGATTACTGCTGTCAGTGCACAGCCCGGTGCCTGCCTCCTAAGTTCCAAGACTTGACTCGAGTGACTGATGGCCTGGAATAGCAGTAGATGTGTGGATGACTGATGTCGCCGGCATGCCTCCCTGCCTTCCTCTCTTCCTGCCTACCTACAGTATACAGTACCTACCAGGGGGGCAGTCAGACGGATATTTTGTGAAGCCACTAAGGAAATGAAAGTTCATATAATGGCCTGTTGTGGCGCTCTCATTGGGCTCAAAAAAACCCATAGCCCCATAGAAGTCCATGTATTTGGGCCCAACTTCACCTAGACTGTATTACCTTAATAAACATGGTCATGAATACTTTTTGCTTCCAGTCACTAGTTTAAAGTCTCATTTCTAATGTCATAATATTCTTTTTGGAAAATTATGGTCCCATTTATTAGAAAAATGACCATAAAGTCGCGCATGTTCTGAGGGGCGTGGCTACCGCTACAGTCTATGAACGGGATCCCCCACCCACTCGAGTCAAAATAAAAAACAACGAAGAAGAAGGGGGAAGTCCCGCCTCGTTGTCTGGGCCAGCCAATGGGCCAGCTGGCCTGAACTGGGCCAAAACGGATCTAGAAAGATGGCGACTTCCATTGCAAGGACTGACAGGCTTCATTTTACGTTCACGTTAGACCCGCGGGACGCTTTGTCCATATTTTTTACAGTCTATGGTACCTACACCTCCTTGCCTATATAATCCTCCTTGGTTACCGTGGTAACTGGCCAACTCTAAGATGGACATTTGAGGTTCCTTTTCATGAGGTACTTCTTTAAAATGTATAGTTAGGGGTTTTGCAACATGCAAAAACAAAATGCACATGCATGTTTGTTCCTTGCACATATGCTCCTCGCACATATGCATACACGCACGCACACACGCAGGCACACACACACACACACACACACACACACACACACACTGATTGTCAAGGGAAATTTCCTATCTATTTAGTATCTTGATCCAATATCT
>NC_137869.1:14014649-14147149 GCF_963924005.1 Protomyctophum bolini
TAGAAAATATTACGCTCTACTGTAAATGCTATTTTTGCACTAATATGTGGGCTGGGTGAAAAATAACATCACAGGCACTCCAGACCGCTAATTAAAGTGTATTTATGGCAATTAAATTTCTTTGCTTTTGCGGCCTGGGAGAGACTATAACTAAAAGAATTCTTAATTTCTGACCCTTAGATATGTTTGATTTCGTAGCCTCCGCCATGCTGTGAATGTTAACTCAACGGCTGTAGGTTACACTGATAATCCTCGGATCTTGCTGTGTGATCAGTGTGAAAGGTAGTTTGCAGCTAGACCCAAAAGTGCCAATATTGCGGCTATTACCTAAATGTGTCTGTTTTACAAGTAGCCACAGTTAGACGTGAGAATTCCAACCCTTGTGTTTTTAAACCATTCACTGCATTATGCTACTGTCTAACGGCTGGGAGCTTGACCGAGAACATCTCACTATCCAATTACCAGGTGAAATTGGCTGTTTAATTTTACAGCCTCTACGTGGAGGCACTTCACCGGACTGATGGCGGGTGATTCAGTTAACTGCCCCCAAAAACACGTTGTGGCTGCCTGCTCACTGGCTGAAAAGGAAAACTTTCCACATATCGGTGTGTGTGTTTGTGTGAAATGCATCAAGAGAAGAAATATAAATCAAGCAAGGTGATGATAACTTTGGTGTTGACACCGCGATCCATCGTCCTGTCTCTGCGCTGACTGTTTTCATTTTAGCCAGCAGCAGGCTTTCTACCAGAATATAATTGTTTAGGTTTAATGAGCTGGAAAAAAAGGACAGAGAAAGGGGGGAAGAGAAAAAGAGAGAGGGAACCGAAAGATATATTATACAGAGAAAGAGTAGACTAAACGGAGAGAAAGTTTTTAAAGCAGCACAGTAGACATTGGCTGTCAAAACAATTTGAGGTTAGAGGCACACATGTAATTATGGTAAACATGCAATTATGTGGTCTACACAGTAAAAACCTGATCGTTAACTATGAGGAACCAAATTGAACCAAATGGACCATGAGAGCATATTACGGGTCCATTTGATTCCATTTATACACTCTCAGAGTTAAATTAACTCCCAGGATCTTTGCTAGTCAGGTGCACTAGCAGCTAGCACCCTGACTGCTTCCTATCAGATATGATTGAATCTGCACGCCAGCCTATCAACTTCAGTGATTATGTCATAAAATACCTCATTATTGTGCACCTGCCAGATCCGCATTCTGCACAGGATGTTGAATAACTTTTTTTGGGGTCACTGTTTTCCAATAAATCCTCAGTTCTGCTTTGTGGGGGGGGGGGGGGGGTGCGTGCGACGTGCGTGCGTGTTTTACCCCCCTTCTCACACTGTTGTTTATTTTGTGTGGTTATAAACTGATGCTTATGAGTACATCCACACAGAATGTGAATATACAGTAATGCACCAATAAAGAGACATTTTTGAAACAAGGTCATCAACCTGTATGAATGGCAGCACCAAATGAACACAGCAGCCTCTTGGCAGAAGTTTTACGTTGTCAGATGGACATTTTCATTACATCTTTATTGTAATGGTCAATCAATCCATTGTATTCCGACTTGGATCAGTGGAACTAACACAATATAGTTCCTAGCGCAAAGAAAACTCAATATCATGGCTTTTGTTTTTTACCCTATTATTTTATATTAATATATATTATCATTACAATCCTATAGTGTTTGCGCAATCATTTGGGGCCCCACGTGCAATACCCTCTCAGCCCACCAGTGGTCCCCAGCTCACAGGTTGAGAATCACTGACATAGTAGATATATACATTTTATTTATTTGAAAATTAGATCACACCATTATGACTTTGAGGCTGAGGAAGGACAGGGAACAGTTACTGGACGAGGGAGATAACATTGATTTAGATCAAGTCTGAGAGAAAACAAAATTGTGTGTGTGTGTGTGTGTGTGTGTGTGTGTGTGTGTGTGTGTGTGTGTGTGCGTGTGCGTGTGCGCGTGCGCGTGTGCGTGTGTGTTGGACAGAGAGAGAGAGACTCCTCAGAGGTACGGTAAGCCAGAGAATGGCAGCCTTGGGAGGGGGGTTGGGTTGGTGGTGGGTTGTGCAAAACATCAAACTTTGGTCTCTTCCCTCAGATCGAAATTACCACCTTAGATGGGAATGAGAATTTTAATTAGAACTCGGGGCTATCTCATCTCAGAGTGTGTGTGGAGCTAAAAGACTAATCCCCCCACCAGCACCACTACCACCCCACACACATACCTACACTGGCCACTTTGTCTGCTATTTAATAGGCTCTTTGTTATCTATGTGGTCGGTTTTACTGGGTACTTAGGCCCCCCTCTATTGGAATATTAGGTATTCTGATGAGGCAGGTAGATGAGCTCTCCTTGCAGATGGCGCCTGCTATAATCAGCGCTCTCAAAAGTGACGCTCCTCGTATCTCTCCCACACTTATCCCTTTTTATGATTACCGAACACAGAGCAGCAAATTGTTATGAGCAAGACAGATCTATTTACTGGTGATGTACATAAAAGACAGGCGGTGTACCACAATTCCGTCCCATTCAGGTTGATTTGGTTATGTACTCAGGTTATTTTAATGGAATGGGCTGCAAATAACCGTCACATTCTAAATATTGAATTGTGTGATAGAATTGGAGAGAAATGGAAAGACTGTTTTGTAACAAAATACAGTGTTTTGGATGTGCTAGTCTGGATGGTCAAGGACAGAGCCATGACCCTGGAACAGGCTGGACTAACAGAAATTAGCCCCTGATAACAATCAAAACACAATGATGTGATGAGGTGATGATCCAGTCGTCTCCATGTATGGTTATCCAGGGTTAGATGAGGTCAGTGTCTTCGACCAAATCATGCACAAGATCCAGAGCCATAGAGTAAGACAGAGTTATGCAGAAAACAGCCTGGTCACGTGGTTCAGGTCACGTGGTTCAGGTCACGTGGTTCAGGTCACGTGGTTCAGGTAACTTGTTTGTCACTGTAAAGCCTATAGACTCCAATGCATTCCGTAAACGTCCAGTTCAGGCCTTTGTCACTATTCGCCAATAGAAGTCTATAAGAGCCGCCATTGGACTGGCCTCATGAAGTGAACCAATAGAAGTCTACAAGAGCTGCCATTGGACTGGCCTCATGAAGTGAACCAATAGAAGTCTATAAGAGCCGTCGTAATTCTGTCTTACTCTATGGCTCTGACAAGATCTAAGGATCTCCATGATGTCACGACGCGTGACCAAATTTGACTGAGGGACTGCCATTGGATTTTTTTTTCATGTCATATGAAAACAGGGGGCTGTATTTTGTGTGTCTTAAGTACCAGGTCTTATTACTTAACTTAAGACCTGGAGGCGTGATCAATGCCATTTGGCTATTCTGAGTGGCCAAAGAGCATTGACCACGCCTCCAGATCTTAAGTTAAGTAATAAGACCTGGTACTTAAGACACGCAAAATACAGCCCAGGGAATCATAGCTTCAAATTGACATTGGTTGTTCAGTTTGACCCACCAGTTTTGGAGATGTCTCTCTTGTGGACTCTAACATTACACCTAGCTACATTTATTTCATATTTACATGTCGACACTTATTTCAGACATGCTCTAGTATGTGAATGTCTGCCTGTGCTATTAACTCATGGTGAAAAGCTGGAATTTGCACGATGGAAGGCTCTCAGTCAAATCTGGTCACATATGGAGGCATGATGTTACGAGGTGTGACCATAATATGGAGGCGTGATATGGCCATATATTGAAATGGAGAAGGGCCCCTGGCGATGTCGTCTGCATCGCGACTAAATATATGGAGATCCCTGATGATGTCACATGATATCACGTGATGTCACGAGGCATGAGGCATGGGGTGAGCGACGGACGGACGGACGGACGGACGGACTGACTGACTGACTGACGAGAAATGCACATTTTCATAGTAAATGCGACCTTCTGTCGCAACAAATTAAAGGCCAATATAGAGTACCGAGGTCTGAAGTCATTTAAGCATTCTACCCCCCCCCCCATTCTGAATTCCCATAGACGTGTTTCATATTTTGTCAAATAAGAACTGTGTTCCAAAAATATACAAATGAGCACGACGGTTTGACTCATATGAAGCATCAACTGACGACGAGCAAATTAAGAAAATATCATATCATATCATATCATATCATAGACACTAGGACTAGGTGGTGCACCTGCCCTTTTGCCCTCTGGACAGCAATGTGCCCTGTTGAAGTTAGTTTTTTTGTATAGTTTGTTCATTTTATTTTCGTTTTGTACAGTGTACAGTATGTGGCACATTATGAATTTGTTTGAAAGAGAGAAATGTTGAGAAAGAACATTGCTAATGTGCCAATTAGTCTGTTAATTAATTACCAAGGAATTAATCTGCTCCTTGGTATTTCAAGTCTTACTAACCATGATAGCTGTTAGCTAAACATGTTTTAGCTAAATGTTTGTTCTGCAAATTCTTTATGGAAATTGTGGGATCTCGAGGATACATTAGTGTTACCCTTAGATTAAAATGTCCACTGTCTTCAGCATGCACTTTGTTCCTTTTGATTATGAACGTACGTAGCTTTATCCATTCTCAAATTCAAAGCCATAGATCAAATGCATTATTGCGTGCGTCCGTGCGTCCGTGTGTGCGTGCGTGCGTGCGTGCGTGCGTGCCTTCTCGGCCCATGTACACAGGAGAGGCACATTGTCAGGTGCAGGCTGGGACCTTATCAATGAAGCAGCTCAGCCTGTAATTAGCACTATAATCACCTCAGTAATTCAACCACTGCTCACTGCCTCAACCTGCTCTGCCCCTTCCTATCATGCCTGTCACTCTGTCTCCCCAAATCCTCTGCTCTTTCTTTCTTTATGAAGTCTTTCTTTCGTCTCTTTTTTCCTGCATTTTCGCCACTCTTTTAGCTTTTCTTACTCTTGTTTCTCCATTATTCCCCTATACCCCCTCTCCTTACCAACATTGTACCTCTGTCCTTCATTTGTGTGGATCTTGAGCCAAATGAGGGAATTCTCTTCATTAGCCGCATGTGGGCCAATGTGGCTGGAGTGAAGCTGAGCGAGTTTAGTGCAGTACAGCTCAGCACAGAGTCAATGAGGTGGTTAAGGACTGATGTTTAATGCTGGTCTGGGAGGGGAGGACTGCACCACACACAAATGCATACCGACATGTACAGTATTATACAAATCCTCTACCCGTACGGGTGCCCGGTTTAGTTAGTGTAATATGATCAATGTATTATTGAGTTCTAACCTCAATATTATGTGTAGAAATTCTTGTAGGTTGAAAAATGTGTTGCAATGAGATGAGATCCAATTTATTGTCAATGTACTGTAGGCCTACAGGGTATTCCTCCCGATATCAATTATGGATTTTAGCCTAAGGTTCTTCAGAGGACAAGTTTCAGATTTCCAATCATTATTTATGTACATTTACAATCAAGTAGGCGACAACTCTATTTTATATAAGCTACTACTGTAGGTTTCCTATAACAGCAGCTGACGAGTAGCCTATAGGTCGTAAGTGTGGGAGTACTAAAAACTAAGTAAAATGTGCTTTGGACAAAACCTCTTAACTGCATTGGACCCAACTGTCTGCTAAAGCAACTAACTCCACCACCTCTCCCCCTCTCATGCAAGTATTTGACAATATATAAAGTCACAATTCCAACTTTGATGAGGCAGTATTGCTTTGTTTTAAGCAAAGTGGGTTTTTTTTCATTGGATGGTTGTGATCGACATATTGACATACTGCACTCCTTTGTGTCACTCTTTTAGTTTTTGTACTCTTCTGCTGAGTGCCCTGGAAATGTGTTTATTCTGTACTTCATATACACAAACACATACACGTGCCATAATAGCAACTTGACATGTAGCCGCTGCAATTTGACCCTTTTGATTCTGTATGCTATTGATACCCGAAAACACCTCACTGTTCCCCTCAACCTTCTCATCTCCATCCCACTTCACCCCCAATTTCCAATTTCCACACTAACCCAATTAGCATCTCGTCAATAATGCTCAGCATTTCATTTTGCCGCTTTAATTAACAAATTCAATTTGCTTGAAAACCGCTGTGAAAACAAATTAAAACGCTGCGAATTAAAAGCCTGCAGCTCCACAGTGGATGTAGCTAAGGTGATTACAGATGCATCAAAGGACTGTTTTCTTGTTTGTTTTATCTTGGGAGGGGAAGAGAGTCTCAAGAGGGGAAAGGCAGCGTTACGTGCAGTGCCAGGTCAGGGCAGGGCAGAGCAGGGCAGGACATAGCCAGCAAGGGGAATGTGCATGCAGGTGTAGGGTAGGCAGAAACACTAGAGGAGACTGAGAACTATCAGTTTGGGAACATTTTAAAAGCTAAATATGGCAGCACCAACCGTGTAGCAAAACTGCTGAATCGGTGCACGTACCTTTGCCTCCATATGATAGAAGAAAATTCACCAATCATAAACTTGTTTCTGAATGTCTTAATCTCTCTGTTTTGGATGGTGCAATTGCTACTGCTACTGTAAGGGCTTTTCTGTAACAATGTTGTTTGCTCTGCAGTGGTGGAAGAAGTACTCAGATTTTGTACTTTTGTACTACTAAAAGTGCCAATACTATAATGTAGAAATACTACTAAAAACTATACTAAAAAGTACAAACGTTTTTGCATTCAAATATAATTAATTTCTGAAAGTAAAAGTACTCATTTGCAGAATGTCCCCATTGTGGGGGTATGTTTCCATTTAAAAAATGCTTTGAAAATAGCAGATCTACAAGTTCACAACTTGTATGAGCTTGTAGATCGTCTATTTTCAAATATGCTGCATAGGGCTCATGCATGCATTGCATGCTTTGTAACATGTTTTGTAACATGTTTACTAAAATAGTACTGGTCGCTGAATTTGAAGTATAGAAAATTGGAAACATGTAGTGTTAAGTAAGTAAAAAAATCCTCAAAAGTGTATATCTAAGTACAGTACTTGAGTAATACATTGTTGTTTTATGCCACTGGTTGTTTGGACACATTACTCCAATAGAGTAAACGTGAAATGTACAGTATCATAACTTTAGATAATAGACAAGGAAATAATAGTGTGACCAGGAGGCATTCCCAAGAGACTTTGGTATACTGTAGGACTGACCTACAGTATACCAAAGTGACCAGTATGCTGCGCACTCCCCTTAAAGGTAATGAAAAGTGTATATTTTATTGGCCATGTTTAGATTTACCTGACAATATATTCAGCCTAATCCATTGCAGCATGGGTACTGTGCCCTTCACAAGTCCACACAAAGTACTGGAACATTGCAGAGCATTGCAGAGGATAATTGCAGTGGTGTGAACAAGGGCCACGTTGGTTTTACATAATCAAGAAATAGCACTGACTATGCACAAATCTTTGAATTTTAGAATGAGTTATAATGGAAACGTTTAACTGTGCTTTTGCTCATTGCCTTAATGTGTAACGTTTTGTCTCTTTGTTAATCATAGATCTGAATAGGACCGTTTTAGAATGCTGCAGACCAGGCAGAAAGTAGTAGCCAGTTTCAACCATAACTGCATTTTGCGATTTATGGGTCCATTGTGGGGCATGCATGTTTCAGGTTTTCATCTGATAATAAGACTATTTTTGCAGTTTTACAATAAGCGATGAGGGTGGGGGGTTGACCTTTTACTGGGGCCATTTACGAATTGCTGCCATCCATAAGTGCTCTATTAGAGCAGTTTGAAAAGAGAGTATAGGGACTCACACTTCTTTATGGCGGTTGGAAGGGCATTCCACATTTCTGTGGCATACCAGGAGAACGAATTGAAATCCTTGTTCGTGATAATCTGGGGTTTAATGTCATCTGTGGAGCTCCCTCTGGTGTTGTGATTGTAGACTTGATTTACGTTTTAGTAGTAGTTAGACAGGTACATGGGTATCAATGAGGTCACTGTCACTGTGTCTGTATGTCCTTCTAATGTGTGAGGGAACTGTGTTATTTTCAATTATCATTGTGAAGTCATGTATAGACCAGGCAATTAATTGTATATAGCCTGCTGGTGAATGTTTAGGATGGTAAGTTATGCATTTGACAGGATTGGCATTTTGCAAAGAGACCATTTAATGTTGGCAAAGTGAAGGACTGAGCTTTCCAGTCATGTTTCACCCTCATTATCAAAATCAATACAGCTGACCTGCCATGATGATGACTGCTATTGACATCATGAACATTGATATATTCCATGAATAAATTAAAAATATAGACACAACACTGTTTGGTATGGGAATAAGGATCCTGTTATTTATTTATTTTCTTTATTAAAAAATTTGTAATAACTCACTCCATGGAGGAAAGGCAAATCCACTGAAATGTTTGCGCCATTTATGAGTACCATCAGCTGAGGGAACAAAAAGGTTTGAGCCATTTATGAGTACCATCAGCTGAGGGAACAAAAAGGCCATGTTCATCAAAATAAGTAAGCCTATTAATTATTAATTTCAAACAAAAAGCTTACTTATTTTCTCACAACAAATATGTATTGGTTTGTAGACAAACTGAAGATGTGGAAGCCAGTATCTGATTCTCTGGTTTTCATTAATGGAAAATTATATTATCTTCTTTCCTCCGTTTCCTCCCTTTATTGTATCTGTCTCTCTGTCTCTCTGTGTCTCTCTGTGTCACTCTCTCTCTCTCTCTCTCTCTCTCTCTCTCTCTCTCTCTCTCTCTCTCTCTCTCTCGTCCCCCTCTTCTTTTCTCTCCACTGGAAGCTAATTATTGTCCTGCTTAATTACCAGCAACACAGCAGCATGGCCTGCTTTAGCTTTAAGAAATAAAACAAGAAAGAAATACGACTCGGCCCTCTATTCCCATACCTGATTGAACTCTACCTAATGGAAAACTTGCTAGATAAAACCGCTTTAGTCACACAACACTTTGTTTCATTCCCTTTCCTAATATTTCTCTCGATGTCTGGTTCCTTTAAGATAACAGATATTTGAATTTGTTTTGGGGGGAAAACTAACAGGTTTGGAAATGGAAAGAGGCTGCAAACAATCAGAAACGTACAGTGCATACATTCACCAGCACCACTCCTTTGGATCCATAAGGGTAATAAACCAATGGCAGTGTACATCTCCTGACCTTCAGTTCCAATTAGGGCCTGAGGAGAGATGGGGTGAACTTTTCAACCTTACGCCTTGTCTATTGATGTACCAATAGAAGAGCAAGGAGATGGGCAGGTCAATATTCAAGTTCACTGTTGTGGTGAGACATGCCAAGTTTGATTTTGTTGCTATACACAAAGTTTGCTTCTAGGTCCAGGAGAAGAGGTTTGACTATCAACTACCTGCATGGGATAACAGTTTTCCCCTTGCGTCCGTCCTCATTTCTGAGAAGGAAACCTTATCGAGCATTAATAGTTCAGGCACGCACGGCACTTAAGCGGCTTTCCACGCTCAGATCACTATATCTCCCTTTATTCTCTTTTGCTAACACTCTTTTGCTAACATTCTCTTTTGCACACACTAGTTACTGTATCTACGGTGACAACATACTGTGAGTACATTCCATAAGATGTACCGGTAATTCTGTTTTCATGAAAGATCTAACACAAAGCAAAGGTTTCCTTTGTAAATAACCTAAAGATTTAAAACCATGTTTGCCGGTACATACATATATTCTAAGCAAATGTATTATGAAATTCAATAAACAGACTATAGTGCAAGTGTGTAAGAAAATATCCAAAATGACCACTGAAGGCCTGTCAAAAGGAGTATTACCTCTGTGTAATACTCTTTAATTCTTTCAGCGCCATTGCCGTACATCTAGGTCAATTGAAGCCTATTTTTTGGTTGCTATGGCACCAGCTAATGGGGATCCTTAATAATAAAAATCAAATCAACTTCTTCACTTTCTATATTGAAGTGATTGCTTTGAACTTTTCAAAGCATTAAAGACAATCAGAGACAGTGACAAGCTTGAGCAGTTGAGACGAATACCATAAGTCCAAACTAATGATCCATAATGTATAACAATCATGGATAAGTGGTCAGGACAAAAAGGCCTTTTCGGGGAGGTGTCAGAATAAATTGGTTATTCATCTCAACTGTTCTGACGTCATCCACCGGCCATTATTATATCTAAAAAACAAACTGCAGTGAGATTTTTCGAGGCGCAATGATCTGTTTGGTACCACTGCAACGCTGTTGATGAAGATAGGGACGTGCTCTCTCCTCTGCCTCCTGTAGTCCACGATCACCTCCTTGGTCTTCTTAAAATTGAGAGAAAGGTTGTTCTCCTGACACCACTGTGTCAGTGATCTGGCCTTGTCCCTGTGGGCAGACTCATCACCTGCTTACAGGGACTCAATGCGCAGCCCTGAGGGGCTCCTGTGTGAAGGATCAGAGGGACTGTAATGTTGCCCATTCTCACCACCTGCTGGTGGCTCGTCACAAAGTGAGGGTGCAGGACTAGATCTCACAGCTTTGTGTCGAGCTTGGCAGGAACTACAGTATTGTGCAGAATGCCAAGCTGTAGTCCACAGACATCATTCTTATGCATCTGTTCCCCACATCCAGGTGAGAAAGGGTGGTGTGAAGTGTCATGGCAATTGCACAGTCGGCGGATCTGTTTTGACAATATGCAAATTGCTATGGGTCCAGTGAGGCAGGCTGCGAGGCAGCACAGAACAAACGTAGTCCCCTCACCAATCTCTCAAAGCATTTACTGACAATTGAGGTGAGGTCGTCAGGTCTCCAGTCATTCAGACAGGATAGCCTACTATACACTGGAGTGCTTGGGGACGGCACAGCTCACCTGCTGCAGACATACTGTAGTTCTCTTGCTTACGTGTTAATTCACTTTGGTTTTGTGCGTGCGTGCGTGCTGAGCATGACCTCCAGGTTAACCTTTCAAAAACTGAGACAAGAATACACCTGCTAGTTGAAAA
Organism: Protomyctophum bolini; assembly: GCF_963924005.1. Taxonomy (NCBI): domain Eukaryota; kingdom Metazoa; phylum Chordata; class Actinopteri; order Myctophiformes; family Myctophidae; genus Protomyctophum; species Protomyctophum bolini. The sequence continues at coordinate 14,025,581 of NC_137869.1, forward strand.
CATTACACCTCATAAAAACTGACTGAGCCTTTCTCTCATCCTCTGATTTGTCTTATTTTGACTTATACCTCTCATTTGTTTAAGGCAGCACTATGTAGTTTGGCACACTTGGCAAGACCTAACCGGTTGAATGTCTGAACGCAAGTAGCGATATTGGGCGGAAGTACCGCCATATACCACTGTTTCTGGGGGAAATACGCATGACTGAAGTCCCACCGTTATAGACACTGTGCATTAGGTTGTGACTAGGCGTTTCTCTTCGCATATGAGTAAGGCTAGTAATTTGGTGGCCATTTTGGACACATAACATGGCAGCCAATGTCTTTGACTTCATTACCCAAGAGTCTCTGCCAGTCTGTGCTTTGACTGCCAGTTCTGCCCTGGTGCCTTGGCAAATGCCTGGATGAAACTCCCCCTCCCTGAGATTTTTGGAAGGATGATTGTTATTGCTTAAACATGTCATTTAAAATATGCTAGACATTTGTTAAAATGTAACATGGTGCTACCCATTTTGGGCAGGAACCCCTTTTGGTGTTTTAAACATTATGTTATAATTTAGCTGTTGAAAAATAGCAGATCTACAAGCTCAAAGCACGCCACCGAGGTCTGTTATTTTTTTTTAATCGTGAAAATGTGATGCAAATTTGGAATATATATTTTTTCAGAATGTTTTTCGGCGACCAAATACATATCATTTTTGGGGTTCTTGACGTGAAATATTGAGCACCACTGATATAGAAACATGAGGTCTATGGGGAAAATTAATGGGGAATTATTTCCTGGGCCCTCGTCATTCTGAAAGGGGGACTGCGACGCTCTATAGGTCCTCATCCAAGCTGAGTAGTGCAGCGTTGTCCGGACTGTACAGTATGTCTGACATGGGTCATTGATCTTCTCTGGTAAATACCAGGTCACTACATCTGCACTCCATCAGCCCAGGGTCACTCACATCCCAGTGGGAAAATGAAGATGGGGGGGGGGGGGGTTGTGTGTGTGTGTGTGTGTGTGCGTGGATATCAAGTATGGTCTACTATCAGCGTCCACAGGTCACTGATTGATCCCCAGTGTCAAGGCGTTGTCATTGATTCTCTACCAGGTCACAGAGAAAGCTCAAGGGCAAGTTCAGCAGGGAGTCTGAGGTTACATGCATGGAGTTTGGAGTTATTACAGTATGTGCCATCATTTATTTGCAATTTAAAGATTGGCCAATTCAGATTGATTGTATGCAGTCCAAACGAATCAGACTTAATAAGATTTCTAAAGATGTGTCTCAGTCTGAATAATAATATCATACTGTCAAAACATCACTTGTGCAACACATATGACAGAACTGAAGTGATATGTTGTGAGACTATTTTCGGTGTGCGACACCGGCATATAGCCAAGAATAAATCAGGCAATCAGGCATACATTTTGCTCTCTTACACATTGAAATAATGCTATATTTTATCCCCTTCTTTCTGTTTGCCTGTGTATGTTATTATGCTTTGTAATGTGAAGCACTTTGGTACGACCTTGGTTGATGTAAATGTGCTATATAAATAAAGTTTATTTATTTGATTTGATTTGATACAGTACGTACACTGTATGCAATCCTACATCCTACTATACTGTAGGTGCAGTAAGTGATTTGTGTTAAATAGTAGTAATATTACTGATAGTAATCATTGCTATAGAGTGTTTGTTCAACAGGCCAGGGTTTCCCTGCCTCTACTAAATAAACAGAAAATGCATTTTCAGGGCAATATGCCAATTTTATCGAATCAGGAGAGAGTAGTCATACAGGATACAGGATAATTAAATTGGAAGTGAGGACACAAAGAAATGAGCAGATAAAGTTCAAACAGGAACACTATAAAATTGAAGCTGATAAATGGCTACTCTCAACTGATTGCCTGAAATTGGCAACACACCTGAAAAGGTTTTTTCTGTTTATTAAAGAGGTGGAGAGACCCCTGTTACTGAACAAACACTCTATAGCAATGAATACTATAACTCGCTTTAAACTTTTCAAATTTGTTTTGTTTTGACAAAAACAATCACTTACTCTACCTTTTAAATTTACAAAACATTGTCCGCTTCAGTAGGTTGGCCAGTTGATCTGAAAGTGAGTGAGGAAGCCAATTGTTAATTATTAAGTTTATTTCCTTTTTTGGGCTATTGGTTTTATTTTTGCTTCAGAGTTTACTCTGAAAATGTAATGCTCCATGGCCGTTGTGATTCTATGTCCTATGATTTATTCCACCAAATCTCTGTCCGTCTATATGTGTACATCTGTAATTCACGTATCTGACAGAGATGAGCGGAACACATTTTAAACCTTTACATATTGTATGTATGTACCATGTATAGTACTATTATGTGTTGTTGAGCATGCATGCAGGCTTTCTGCAGGCATACAGATATAATGGTACTATGAATGGCCCTGCTTGACTGCTCATGTCAGGCTCTACTTTTCTCCCTCACCCTCAAAAAGTGATGTATTCAATTCAATGCACACATTTTGTCCTACACAAACACTAAATCCCATTGACAATGAATGGACAATTTTGAGTGTTCGTGTAAACACAAACATTGAAGACGAAGGTGAGGATGCAAATTCTGATTGGCCGGAATGAGATGATGTATGATGATGTACGATGATAAGATCGCCCCTCACTTCACAGTGAGTGAACCAATTCAGCCAGAGGTAAATCTAAGGAAAAGCTGAAGTTAACTGGGTCTTTTTGTATTCATATATCGCCTCAGCGTGGGAAGCCTTTGCACCCGGGAGTGAATCCACAGTCCACAGTCCCTCTAGACAAAATAAATGTGCTGCATGAAAATAATACAGCATTATCATTTCGTACCCCTCCCTTCTCTCCATGTTCCCCTATAGTGTCCTCTCTAGAACACGAAGATAGCATTTCTGGATGTGTCTCGGCTGTTTTCCGTCAGTGCAGGTGTGGAAGCGTGTGCATGGATGTTCCTTTCCAACGCTGGAATACAGCTGTCTCTAAAGCCAGGGTCAAGAGCCACGGACCCTCGGGGTGCTCGTTCACAAAGCGAGCCGTTTCACAGACAGCCTGTGACAGAATGATGGAGGGAAGGGTCCTCGCTGCCAGCTTAGCTGCCCTTCTAATTGGCCTCCATGAATATTTAATGAAATCAAGATGAAATTCAATCATGGCTTTTAACTGCTCAATGGGAGAAAGGGGTATGAGGTAGGAGAGTGAATTGTTACGTGTGTGTGTGTGTGTGTGTGTGTGTGTGTGTGTGTGTGTGTGTGTGTGTGTGTGTGTGTGTGTGTGTGTGTGTGTGTGTGTGTGTGTGTGTGTGTGTGTGTGTGTGTGTGTGTATGTGTGTGTGTGTGTGTGTGTGTGTGTGTGTGCGTATACAGTATATGTGTGTAGTCTGTGTACAGCTGTTATGTGCAATTGTGCAAACCTGCACTTGTGTGTGTTATCAGGTTAGTGCAGTCCACAGTGTTCAGAAGACTGCAGAAACAACAGCAGCAGCAGATTGTTGTGGCTGTCCGTTAGAAACCTTGTACATCCCAAACCGTAACTTTTCAGGAAATGAAAACAACATTTTCAGAATTTGTGAAAATAATCAATCGTTGCGCATTTTAGTTTGACGAAGTAGGGCATTAAGTAAGTGACAAAAAAACAAAAAAATGCAGAAAATAGAGATACAAGGTTTCAGCCCGATAGCAGCGTTATGTGCTCTGTGCTGGTGACTCTCACTCTCTCTCTCTCTGTCTCTCGCCCAGGAGGGACCTGTTTTCCTCTCTCAGAAGGAATTAATCTTTTATTTGTTTTGTTGTATTTTTAACCAAGGACGCCTGGTCACGCAACAAAGCCCTAGCTGCTCTGCTATTCTCTCCCCAGCGTACCACAGCTCACTTGACCTGACATTGTCATGCAAGCAGAGACACGTGTACATTTATGTACCCATTTTACTATAGAAACGGGTCAACTGTGACCTCTTCTACTAGCTTCAATGGTTGTTCATTCTATGGCAGCTATGGTATTTTAACAGTTATTTTCCATGCTTAAAAAAGATAAGACAGATGAGACAGAGATGAGGAGACAGAGATGAGGAGACAGAGATGAGGAGACAGAGATAAAGGGGACAGAGATGAGGAGACAGAGATGAGAGACAGAGATGAGGAGACAGAGATGAGGAGACAGAGATGATGAGACAGAGATGAGGAGACAGAGATGAGGAGACAGAGATGAGGAGACAGATGAGGAGACAGAGATGAGAGACAGAGATAAAGGGGACAGAGATGAGGAGACAGAGATGATGAGACAGAGATGAGGAGACAGAGATGAGGAGACAGAGATGAGGAGACAGAGATGATGAGACAGAGATGAGGAGACAGAGATGAGGAGACAGAGATGATGAGACAGAGATGAGGAGACAGAGATGAGGAGACAGAGATGAGGAGACAGAGATAAAGGGGACAGAGATGAGGAGACAGAGATGAGACAGAGATGAGGAGACAGAGATGAGGAGACAGAGATAAAGGGGACAGAGATGAGGAGACAGAGATGAGGAGACAGAGATAAAGGGGACAGAGATGAGGAGACAGAGATGAGACAGAGATGAGGAGACAGAGATAAAGGGGACAGAGATGAGGAGACAGAGATGAGGAGACAGAGATGAGGAGACAGAGATGAGGAGACAGAGATGAGGGGACAGAGATGAGGGGACAGAGATGAGGAGACAGAGATGAGGGGGACAGAGATGAGGGGACAGATAGACCTGCAGAGATGAAGGGAGATGAGTTGGTCTCATGCTCACCACCCTGTTACTGCATGTGTCCTCTGCCCTAACCCTGTATGAGGGAGGTGGGCAGATGGTGGGAGTAAGAGTGTGCGTGTGTGTGTGTGCGTGCGTGCGTGCGTGGGCGTGCATACAGCATGTATGTGTGTACAGTATAGGTGTAGAATAGATCCAGGGGGACAGCAGATGCTTGTCTCCAGCCTCTGACCTCATCAGGCGAGGGGGTCAGTACAGGATCACTGCACACAGCAGTCAATGAGCCCCCCACTGTTGTTAATGCACAACCTGTGTTCCATGATGCCTGCATTACACACTGCACATTAAAAGAACAACAACCTAATAATGTCATTAACGTCCTATCAACGTGATTACAATTTGCTCATAATCTGTTGCGTGTAAATACTAAATTATACACGTATTTGCAGGCTATTCCTGTACTGTATTGTACAGGGATCATATTTCACATACAGTAATGCATGCATTTTCTATAATGTAAACTTTTATCTAAAGATGGCCCCAAATCATTATTGTTGTAGACATTTGATTTGATGTATATTATGATATTCCCGTGATATTATGCGACTTCATTTTAGCACTATCAGTGTTTTTGAGATATCAAATCTCAATTTTTAAATTGAAAACTGTGGAAGGTCTGGTCTCTGCGGCAGTGTAATTTTGTCATATTGACTTTAAATTAATTTGAAATGAGCTACAAAATGATGGTGGTTTTCAGTCCCCACCCCCACCCCCCCCCCCCCACACACACACACACAGTCGCACACACACACACACACACACACACACACACACACACACACACACACACTCTCACACACACACATAGCGCTGCCAATTTCCATGACATCCCTCCCTCTCCGTCACTCGCTCACTTTCACACTGATAACAATCAGCAAATATGAAAAGTAAATTCTAATGGAAATGTTGGCAAATGGGTTTTGGGTAGATCATGCATGAATATTTAATTTAGTCATAAAGTGGGTTTTAGTACATTAATACATTCTTTTCCCTCCACCCCTCCACCCCTCATCCTCCGTCCACTGTATCCCCTCTCCCCCCAGATAAGGCTGATTTATAGCCTACGTGGTTGCATGTCTGTGTTGCACGCCGAAAACTGCCGATCTACACACTCGGAACGTGCCACAGCCCAACGTGACACTGACGTGCAACTAAGTACTGTATAACTGAGGCTTTCAGATGGCAGTGTGATCCGTTATCCGCGTCATCTGTCCTGCTTGTGTTATATACTAATGGAAACGGAAGCCGTGATGAACAGATATTAGGCAAATTAAGACTTTACTGGAAGGAAAGGGAAAGAGTATTATGTTTGAAGATACAGAAACTAATTGAGACTCCAATTGACAGCGGACTTGGTAGACAGACCAATACATCTATGAGCAATGTGTGTCTTAGCCAGAATATTGATTTCACATTAACGGAGGTGAATAACTGTGATGAAAGAGCAACATGCCTATTATAGCACTGATTTACATCTCATATATATTTCAATGCTATCTCAGTGATACTTGATATTTAACCACTGAATTACAGCATATTCTATTATACTCTATTTGCTTAGTCCCCCCAGGAATCTGTAGTAGGCCCCCTCCTGTTTTGGCTCTACACGGGGGTGCCATTGACCTCTGGTTCCCTACATTGACCTCTGGTTCCCTACATTGACCTCTGGTTCCCTACATTGATCTCTGGTTCCCTACATTGACCTCTGGTTCCCTACCACTAAGTGTGTCTCTCAAACCTAATAACCCTTTTGCATTCCCATTAGGCTCATTACTAGCATGGCTACATCAGATCTGAGCCAAACCCAGTTTGCAATTATCATTTTGTAGTGGGTCAAGAGACAGGCAATAATTTTAACTTCATGGTGCAGTATGTATAGTGGATATTGTTTCTTGGATGAGCAGTAAATGATGTCTCTCGTGCGTGAGATCTGGTTTGAATCCCGGGAAGGATATATAGAAGTTATGGCATTTTGCAGCTTTAAGGTGTGTGATTACTTTACGTGATCTTGGCTGCTCCAGTCAGTCAGTTTTTGTGCTTTGTTGCTAACCTGTGGCAGTGTGCTGGTAACCTTCACCAATGGAGTGGCTTCTGAGGGTCTCTTGAGAAAGAAGAATGTTGTACCTCTGTGTTTTGTTCCCACAAACACTGCAGTTTGTTGTTTGTTTTTTAGTCTGCTTGGATGTTGCTTACAAGATGGATTGGGGTTTACTTTGTCAGCACAAATTCAGACCTTCGAACATTTCACTGCAATTTTCAAATCAATTCAGCATTTGTTTGTAGTACTTTGTACTGTCCAACGTGGTACAGACACAGCCCTACAATGCATTCCTCATAAAGGCTAAAACAGGCATACAATACAATATACGGTAAACATCCTCAGTTTATTTATCCATTTGTAACATTGTGAGAGTATACAAATGTGTGAACACTAAATGAACTTCATTATTTTAACCAAATATAGTAGATTGCAACACAAATGGGGTGGTTGGAGATGTACTGTAGCAAGGTAGGATCACTACTGGCACAGGTATTGCATGAAGCTCAAAGCATAATATCTTTCCTGCCCAAACAGGCTTTCTGTCTTATTTCAAGGGTAGAAAATGTTGGAAACACAGTTTGAATTCTTTGATGGTTTTACAGTATTCATGGCTTTAACACAGAGGATTTTACTGTGTAGTAACCTCGCTCCCAGTCTTTTCTCATCTCCTGTGGAGAAAATGCTGCTACGGAACTATGTTACAAAGTGTCTATAGGGTGGGGCTTACATTGTATACTTTCCCTGGAAGGTTGCCAACTAACTACCTGAAATTCAGATGGGACACCCCGCCGAGCGTCCCTTATTTCTAGGAAAAATAAGAGACGCCCAGAAAAAAAGAATGTCACAGTATATATGTAGCCCTACAGTTTTTGTATATTATATTAACAACATGTATTGTAGTATGTATATGAGCTATTTGAAATTGTAAGATATGTGTCACTGATTGACTTCCAAAAATAAGGAACAAAGTAGTTCAACAGGAGGACAGTACAACTATTAGTTTCCACATATAACGGGACAAATCCTTATTCCACGGTACGGTTGCCAAACCTACCCGGAAGCTGTCTTTTTCAACCAAACACAACGCAGCGTTCATGCCCTGGAAATGTAAACATATCAGTATCAACATACAGTACCTTCGTTCAACATGACTTCCTGTACTTCCATACTTTTAGCCAATCTTGCGTAGCGTATATGCACAGGTAGTAACTAACTACTGTATTTTAAACTAGCCTATACTATTGGTGACTTATGACTGGTACCCAGCACAATGGCCAGTCCATCCCAGTAGGTGTATAGTAGTACAGTAGGTGTACAGTATACTGCAGCAGATACAACTGTTGTGACGAAAAGAGAGCTGAGCCAGAAGGTAAAGCTCTTTGTTTACAGAGCAATCTTCGTTCCTACTCTCACCTATACTATGGTCATGATCATGAAGTGTGGGTCATGACCGAAAGACTAAGATCGTGAATACTGTAGTAGACGAGGGGTCTAAAAGGCACAATTAAGCTATTGCATCCAGCTATAGCACAGATCATTGGATGATCTAATGAACATGTTGACTTTGGACTCTCTCTCTCATACTGACGTCACGTGCACTCAGTGCATGTAAGTGGAGGAGCCGGACAGTTGCCTTCAGAGGAGTCTTCTGACCTATTGACCCTCAAGAATGGCCAGTATGGTACTGACTGAGTGATCCAATCCTGCCTATGTGGCAGAATAGTGTGCACCAAATGTACACCCTCTTACTGGGAACTGTCCAATAACAGGCGCCACTGGCCCGCATGTTCATATACAAGGAAGAACACATAGATGAACACATTCTATTGACTTGTTTCCCTACAGACTCAGAGACTCAGTCCCATGTATACTGACTGAGTCTGATCTGCCCATGTTGGCAGAATTGTGTGCTCACATGTACATACTCTTATTGGAAACTGTCCAATTCCAGGCACCACTGCCACTGGCCTTCATGTTCATATACAGTACAAGGGCCGGACAGTTATAGCCTGCAGAGGGGTCTGCTGACCTTTTGACCCTCAAGAATGTTCAGTATGGTACTTTCTAACGGAGAACAGCAGTCACAGCATCAAGTGATACACACACACTGTCAATGCTGACAGAATCTTTACTGGGAACTGTCCAATTCCAGAATATTGGCCTTCACGTTCACAGGAAATATACATTCTATTGACTCTCCTTGTACCATAAAGACTAGATTCCATTTCAGCTGGATTAAGTGTCATCGTCACATCAGCTGGATTAAGTGTCATCGTCACAGACAACACCCTGACTTTGGATATGTCATAATAATTGAATGTTCCACTCAGTCATAAAAGCATTCATTCACAATTCCTTGACTTCACTTGGAAATATGACATTCACTGTACATTAAATGTAATTATTGCAGATTGTGTGTTATGTGAAATCTAAAGCCATGATAAGTGCATGCGTACACTTTTCCCAAAATGAACTTCAAAGGAACTTTGCCTCACAACATGTTGACAACGTCTGGGAATGTCACAAGACATCTCAATGTCTCCATCTTGCAAAGAGAGTGACATACATGGTAACTGAGCCATGCATTGCACAACAAAGAGAGCTATATATTGAGGAGGCAGAGAGAAGCCAATCTAGGTCTACATCGGGGACGGAGGGGACGAAGGAGGATACCCCAGGATAACGGATGAAGGGAGAGGAGAGGAACCAGAAGGATGTCTGATGAGAGGGTCTTGGCCACATCGCTACACAGACCAGCTCCCGACGCTCTGACCTGAGCGTCCCAGGCGATCCCAGGCAATACAAGGCACTACAACAAGAAGCTCAGGGGTTACCCGGACCAGCGATCCAACCCCTGCCGCTTGTTGCCTGCCACACGACCTCTCTCTCCCTCAGAAGACAGACGACCCCAGTCTGCCTCTCTCTCAAAGCTCTCACCAAACCAACTCTCAGGATAAGTGATGCAATACATCAAGTTTCTAAGTTCATGGCAAAGAACATTATCTATCATATAGATATTTCATTATCATTTGATTTGTTTCTTATATTCTATTTGAACCTGCATTAACCCTTGTTTAAGAATTCATTTGAATATTGTTCTTTTGAGTTTGTCTATAAGCTTAGGTGTGGAAATAAATTGATTCATTTTTAAACAAGTCTATTATTTGCTCAAGAATTGAACTTATTGGTTTTTGACACATGCAAAGTAGGAAAGGCTATGTAATGGAAAAGATCTCTTACCTTCAGATACCATAGATTTATTAAGATAAAATAATAATTGATTATTTTATAATCTTTTTAATTATCTTATTAGTGGTTTAATTTAAGGGTTAAATACAAATCAATCTTGTGCTTATTCCTAAGCTCATTTCACTGGTGCCCCTTATTTAATTCAGATTGATTTTGACTCTTGATTCTTAAACTTATAATTCATATTTAATATGAATTACACTGATATAAAATCTACAGGATAAAATATATAACTTCTTACATATTGGTGCCCCCTGTGAGGCCTACCTATTGTTGATTCAACATTCAACAATAGGATTTCAACCTTAAACCCTTGTTAAATCGGCTCCACACTATGACATGGAGGGAGGCCAATTTAACATCCTTGCTTTGCTGATGTGTCATCAACAAGTTGTTTTTCTTTTAGTAAGTTCAACTATGAGCAATTAAACCTTGTTAAGGTACATATTGGAACTTGACGTCTTATCCAATTTCTTGACCTTAACAGCCTAAAAGATAATTGATCATTCAACAGGCAGTTGAAAGTCTTGCCTGACTGTCTTAGCCTGTGAAACTTAATACCTGTGCAGCTCCAGTTATTTTTGAGCCAAACTGAGTGCACAGATCCCTGCATGATACATATAGTGTAGACTCTACACTATCTTGAGAGCTTATGAGCCATTCATCATCCGACTCTATCCGAGTCTAACCGTCATCAATTTTGCGCAAAATCGAGTCAACGTGTGTTAAGTCCACTGACAGAGAAACGCAAACATAAGCTACTGTATGCTTAATGTTAAAATTCACATTATCGTGTGTTTAATCCACAATGTGTTTACATTAAAAACAGTCTAATTGCTTAATGTGCAAAGCCACCGTTAATCGTGTGTTAAAATCCACTTAACGTTGTGTAAAAGCGCAAACATAAGCTACTGTATGCTTAATGTTAAAATTCACATTATCGTGTGTTTAAATCCACAATGTGTTTACATTAAAAACAGTCTAATTGCTTAATGTGCAAAGCCACCGTTAATCGTGTGTTAAAATCCACTTAACGTCGTGTAAAGACGCAAAATAAGCAATTTGGTTCATATTGTGATCCTTCAATATGATCCAATCTGGTTAAAGGGTCAAATAAACCACTGTAAATTAATAAATATAGGCACAGCTAACCTATTTATTATATGTTGGTTTATTTTGTATAAGTGAAGATAAGTCAGATAGCCACTGCGCTCCTTGTAAAATTTGTTCATATTGTAATCCTTCAATATGATCCAATCTTCTTAAAAGAGACAGTACCACTGTAAATTAATAAATATAGGCATAGCTAAACCTATTTATTATATGTTGGTATATTTATATAAGTGAAGATAAGACAGATAGCAACTGCACTCCTTGTATTTCAAATTTTAAAGATCGCTTCCCTTGCTCCTATAGTCTAAAGTGCAAGTCAACGAAAGCTGATTTTAAAAATTAACCCTCTGATTCTCAGAGAAGAGGATGGACAGAATTTATGTGACAGCCACGGTCAACTAGCTATAAACACCCAAGTGTGCTTACATTCTTTCTAGTCACGTGACTCACTCTCCAGACGGCAAACCAACGACGCCATCTTGAGTGTACCACGCGTCCCTCTCAAGACTGCCATATTTTTGGCTGTCCCATTGTGTACGTGAGTGTTCTCCCCCTCCAGAGGAGGAGAGGTCTATTTTTGTCTGGGACACCGAACCCCATAGACACACTCACCTACCACACGCACACGCACACACACACACTGCAAGAGACTTCCCTTTCTCTCTGCGGTGTCTGTGTTAGTCGGTGTGTTATTCTTAAAAATTATCAAAGTAATTGATTAGATCAATCTAACTCTTGCTTGATGACCCTTCCAAATAATATTGCATTAGTGCAATTCTTTAACTAAAGGCCTATCATTTTTGTTGTGGTTAAATTACTTTTATCCTTGCTTAATTCTCTAATCAATCTCCCTGTGTTACAGAGACAAAAATGGCTGACGCCTTATCCCGGAATAACAATGTCATGGAATTGGTACAGTCTCTGTCACCTCTAGTGATGATGATTTTTATCACCGGATCATCATATCCTAAGGTCTTTCTTATAAAAGTACTTCATGTGCTAAGATTAGTCACAGAATTTGTACTTACAACACTTGATTCAAAACCATTAGAGAAAGCAACGCAGAATTACATTAATGATAATCCTAAAGATTTGAACCAATTTCCCTCTCCAGCTCTCAAATATAAATGTGATTTCACGTGCCCTTTGACACCAGAGAAGGAATGTCTAAAGCAGCCACATTTTGAAGTGGATGAGGTACAAAGTAACCAGACTACCAATGCCAGATTTATTTCTGCATTAAATATGGTACTGAACACGAACAAAAACCTTAAGGTCCAAATGGAAGATATACAAAAATCAATTACCTATTTTAATGTCGTCACTAAAGAGACAGTAGCTCAAATAGCTAAATTAAAACAAAGTATTGATTTAATTAAAAGTCAAAAGCATGAAAATGAACAACTTACGATTAAGAGTAATCAACAACAAGAATATATTATTTTACTTAAGGGACAGATTCCTAAACAGCCATTAAAACTTCCCAGGCTTGAAACTGAATCTGATCAAACTGATATTGAGTTGTTTGAGTTGTTAAAAGATATTGACCTCTTTCGTAAAGGTATTTCAAAAGGAACCACAGGACAACAGATTCCTAAAAAGCCATTAAAACTCCCAGCTGTCAATTCTGAGATTCAGACAGGCCAGGCCCCCAAAACAGTCCTTGAGGCCTTGGAAGTTTTACCCGACATACCAGATGTTTTACCTGACATCACAGTGTCTCTTCAAAGTGTCCCTTTTGAAAAAGTGACTACCGGCTTATTAGACAAAATAGCACATCATATTCCCAGGTTTGAAACAGCATCTGACAATTGCGATATCGTTGGGTATTTAAGAGATATTGACTACTTTCTTAAAGGTTATCCAGATGTAACCACAGAACACAAAATCCAACTGATCGGCATGACCTCTGGCTCTGAGGTACGACGATTCATTGAACGTCAACCGTCCGATGCTGTTGAAAACTATGATGCTCTGTCTCAGAGTCTCATTGGGGAATATGAAGTCCACAAGTCTGAGGGAATATCTGCCGCTTTTTCCTTAAAACAAAAGAAAGGTGAACGTCCTAGCACTTTCTATGGTCGTTTGCGGAGAGCTTGGTTCTCGGACCAGAACACTATTTATATGGAGGAAGATCAATCATTTAAATCATTCTTTCTCGAACAACTTGATACAAGCATCAGACCTAGTGTCCGAGACAACACGGACAGAAATATGTCCAGCAGTCAATTAAGAGCGGTCGCTGACCGAATTTATAATAATGATCTTATTGAGATGGCTTTGGAAAAGAATACCAATCAGTCTCACCCACAGGGAGGTCACAGCGATCCTGCAGTTGTGAGCTCACCTGTCCTATCCAGACGGAAAAGGAAAGCTTTGCTAAATTCTGATAAACAGCATAGGCCCAACTGTACCCCTGCGGAAAAATCCGTGAACTGGCGACTAAAGTCTGATGCGTGAATAAAGTCTATCCTCCCATGCTAAATTACTAGTGATAGTTCATAAATTAAAAGTAACCAATGGAATAAAACTAAAACCTGTGTTATTATGCTAATCAATACTTGGACTATAACCTATGTTATTTTTACCCTGTCAAATTGATTCACTGACAAAACATTTTAACTTGCATAAACCTGCAAACTATTATGCATTCGGGCTCCCTACGGTATGTCCTCAGATATACCAGAACAGCTGCTGGTATATTATGGCAGGCATTCCAATAATTTTCATAATCAAGATATCATCAGTAACCTTTGACCTTTTTGATTATGAAAGGGGGGTCTTTGCATATGCCTTTGGGGTCTTTGCATATACCTTTGTATATCTCCTTCAAAGGAGATATGCTGCTTAGCCCTAATCAAGTTAAAAGAAATAGCACAGTACTTCCAAAAACCACTTTGTTACTCTGTCACTTAGAATTAATGCAAACTGAACGGAGTTAACTTTGTTTTGTTCTGTAACTCTGTTTTACAGACCGCGCGTCGAGACATCCACCATTGGGGGATGTAATTTTTATAAGTTGCTATTGGCTCTCAAGATATCTACCTATCGCCCAAAATATCAAATTTTTGCATATACCTTTGTGAATCTCCTTCAAAGGAAATATGCTGCTTTATTTTGATAAAATGAGTCCTTAAACTAGCACTAATCAATTTGCATATACCTTTGTGAATCTCCGTCAAAGGAGATATGCTGCTTTATTTTGTTAGAATCAGTCCTTAGACTAGCCCTAATCAAGAAAAAGAAAAAAAAGTAACACAGTATTTCCAAATACCACTTTGTTACTCTGTCACTTAGAATTAATGCAAACTGAACGGAGTTAACTTAGTTTTTCTGTAACTCTGTTTACAGACCGCGTGTCGAGACATCTGCCATTGGGGGATGTCAATTTTCTTTATAAGTTGCTATTGGCTCTCAAGATATCTACCTATCGCCTAAAATAGTCAACTTCATAGAGACCTTAATTGTTGTATGCACTGGTTAATGAGCTAGTAGCCTACAGGGTGGAAACTGATCAACCAGTCAATATTACACTCAATATTAAACTATTACCTCCTACACTATGCCCCATAGGTCTCAAGTACTGAAATAGCCACCGGCCTGCATGCTGCATGTCCCCGGCTTTATCTAGTGTAGGAACCCCAAGGAATGAGGCGACATCATTAGTCCCCTCCCTATAGAAGTTTTGGGAAGAATTCTCAGCTTTGACCCAACCAGTCAACATAATTCCTTCCCTTCTTTTATTTATTTTCATTCCTTTCTTTTCTTTCTTTTATTCGAACTTAGTATAGTCCTCCTATACTCCACAATACACAACAACTGTGGAAATAGGAAATCACCATTTCCTTATAGGATAGACCAACACTCAGAATAAAACCCCAGTATTGTTCATAATATACTGCATGCCTGGTTTTACTCTTTTAAAGAATGAAAGCCTATGTCTACTATAATCTCAGGAAGTTTTCATTAATGAAATTAAATTATGGATCAGTAGCATTAACATACTATAGGCGTAGCATAGAGATATGTTCTTATGCCATGAATTTGCTAACATGATCTATTGCTTCCCTGAGTTCATTGATTGTGCTTTTGTCAACTTAAGTTTCATAATCAAAACATCACCAGTAACCTTTGACCTTTTCATTATGAAATGGGGGATTTGTAGTAGACGAGGGGTCTAAAAGGCACAATTAAGCTATTGCATCCAGCTATAGCACAGATCATTGGATGATCTAATGAACATGTTGACTTTGGACTCTCTCTCTCATACTGACGTCACGTGCACTCAGTGCATGTAAGTGGAGGAGCCGGACAGTTGCCTTCAGAGGAGTCTTCTGACCTATTGACCCTCAAGAATGGCCAGTATGGTACTGACTGAGTGATCCAATCCTGCCTATGTGGCAGAATAGTGTGCACCAAATGTACACCCTCTTACTGGGAACTGTCCAATAACAGGCGCCACTGGCCCGCATGTTCATATACAAGGAAGAACACATAGATGAACACATTCTATTGACTTGTTTCCCTACAGACTCAGAGACTCAGTCCCATGTATACTGACTGAGTCTGATCTGCCCATGTTGGCAGAATTGTGTGCTCACATGTACATACTCTTATTGGAAACTGTCCAATTCCAGGCACCACTGCCACTGGCCTTCATGTTCATATACAGTACAAGGGCCGGACAGTTATAGCCTGCAGAGGGGTCTGCTGACCTTTTGACCCTCAAGAATGTTCAGTATGGTACTTTCTAACGGAGAACAGCAGTCACAGCATCAAGTGATACACACACACTGTCAATGCTGACAGAATCTTTACTGGGAACTGTCCAATTCCAGAATATTGGCCTTCACGTTCACAGGAAATATACATTCTATTGACTCTCCTTGTACCATAAAGACTAGATTCCATTTCAGCTGGATTAAGTGTCATCGTCACATCAGCTGGATTAAGTGTCATCGTCACAGACAACACCCTGACTTTGGATATGTCATAATAATTGAATGTTCCACTCAGTCATAAAAGCATTCATTCACAATTCCTTGACTTCACTTGGAAATATGACATTCACTGTACATTAAATGTAATTATTGCAGATTGTGTGTTATGTGAAATCTAAAGCCATGATAAGTGCATGCGTACACTTTTCCCAAAATGAACTTCAAAGGAACTTTGCCTCACAACATGTTGACAACGTCTGGGAATGTCACAAGACATCTCAATGTCTCCATCTTGCAAAGAGAGTGACATACATGGTAACTGAGCCATGCATTGCACAACAAAGAGAGCTATATATTGAGGAGGCAGAGAGAAGCCAATCTAGGTCTACATCGGGGACGGAGGGGACGAAGGAGGATACCCCAGGATAACGGATGAAGGGAGAGGAGAGGAACCAGAAGGATGTCTGATGAGAGGGTCTTGGCCACATCGCTACACAGACCAGCTCCCGACGCTCTGACCTGAGCGTCCCAGGCGATCCCAGGCAATACAAGGCACTACAACAAGAAGCTCAGGGGTTACCCGGACCAGCGATCCAACCCCTGCCGCTTGTTGCCTGCCACACGACCTCTCTCTCCCTCAGAAGACAGACGACCCCAGTCTGCCTCTCTCTCAAAGCTCTCACCAAACCAACTCTCAGGATAAGTGATGCAATACATCAAGTTTCTAAGTTCATGGCAAAGAACATTATCTATCATATAGATATTTCATTATCATTTGATTTGTTTCTTATATTCTATTTGAACCTGCATTAACCCTTGTTTAAGAATTCATTTGAATATTGTTCTTTTGAGTTTGTCTATAAGCTTAGGTGTGGAAATAAATTGATTCATTTTTAAACAAGTCTATTATTTGCTCAAGAATTGAACTTATTGGTTTTTGACACATGCAAAGTAGGAAAGGCTATGTAATGGAAAAGATCTCTTACCTTCAGATACCATAGATTTATTAAGATAAAATAATAATTGATTATTTTATAATCTTTTTAATTATCTTATTAGTGGTTTAATTTAAGGGTTAAATACAAATCAATCTTGTGCTTATTCCTAAGCTCATTTCACTGGTGCCCCTTATTTAATTCAGATTGATTTTGACTCTTGATTCTTAAACTTATAATTCATATTTAATATGAATTACACTGATATAAAATCTACAGGATAAAATATATAACTTCTTACAATACAAGCGGTCACAATGAGTTTTCTCTAGCAGGTGGCTGGCATCTCCCTTGGAGATCTGGTGAGAAGTTCAGTCACGTGAAAGAGAGTGTGCAGAGTAGAGTCGCTGCTTCTTCGCCTGGAAAGGAGCCAGCTTAGGTGGTTCGGGCATCTGGTTAGGATGCCTCTCGATCGTCTCCCCAGGGAGGTCCTCGATGCACGTCCCACTGGGTGAACACAGGGCAGACCAAGGATGAGATGGAGGGATTACATCGACTCACTGGCCTTAGAACGCCTGGAATGACTGGAGCTCACTGGTGTAGCAGTTGTCCCCGCGACCCGACTACGGATAAGCAGTTGAAGATGGATGGATGGATGGACGAATACTGCAGCAGAGAGAGGGGCCAGTGAGCTGCTATACTTTTTGTATGGAGGCGGACCTCGACAAGGACGTTGATCCCCCGGCTCTTGGCTGCATTTGATAAAGATTTATACAATCCTATTTTCTGCCTTGGATTGCCTCTGCTAATATGATTCTCTCTCTATCCCCCTCTTTCTTCCTTTCTCTCTCTCTCTCTCTCTCTCTCTGAACACTAAGCATCTTATCCATGTAACGCAGTGACAAAGGCAGAGACGAGAGAGCAGTGGTAGTGTGTTGTAATTCTCTAATTCATCCCTGATTAATTATCTCTGGATAACCGGATGATTTATACGTGGTTGAGCACCGTATTGCACACCAAACACCGGCCATTTACAAGCTCACAATGACGCGCTGCAGCGTTGCAGCGACATGTTGTGTGAGGAGATCTGCTGTTTTCTGTGCGTGACACTGGCACCCAACAAAGTATAAATCACCCTTAAGCAGTGTCAGGCTGCATGCACTGCTCACACACTGTGTGTGTGTGTGTGTGTGTGTGTGTGTGTGTGTGTGTGTGTGTGTGTGTGTGTGTGTGTGTGTGTGTGTGTGTGTGTGTGTGTGTGTGTGTGTGTGTGTGTGTGTGTGTGCGCACACGCGCATACAGGAAAACAACATTGTTAACAGTTTTCATGAGGACGTTTGTGGTATCAGTGGTCAGTGGAGCATGCATGCCTCTCTGGGTTTGTCCCTATATGATAAATATAAACGTCATGGATCACCATATTTTATTCATATTTTTTTAACTTCAGTGTATTGTTTTGACAAGGTCTCTCTCTCTCTCTCTCTCTCTATCTCTCTCATGCAGCCACTTGCAAAAAATAACCAGTAGAGGGTGCTGCAAATGCAAATTATTATTGTTTTGCTCACTCAACTCTACAACTCAATGTGGGTGTGGTTGATTTATTTATCGTTTTCAAGCATTTTAGCGTCACTGTAATATACCCAGTGTTAACTGGACCATTTCTAACTGAGAGTGCACAAATGTAACCAAATAGACCTGTGTACTCTCTCGGAATTAACCCATTTAGACCTGAGGACGCATCTGTGTCAAATTTGAGCTTTCAACCACTTTAACCATTATTTTAAACTGAAAATTAGCAGTTCAAATTTTTTGTAAAATTTTTAACATGGGTGCAAATCTTTTAATCTTGAAATCTTCTTTCACAGCAAACATCTTTGCTTCTGGGGGTCCCAGGAAAAATATATTTTCAGATGGGGGTCGCAGCCAAATTCATATAATTCTGGGGGTCCTTGCCCTGAAAACGTTTGAGAACCACTGATATATAAACATAGGATTAAAAATAAATAAAACCTATTTTGTAGGTCTAAATGGGTTAAACAAACAGATTGGAACAGTGCAGTCCCTGGGGGACAGTGGGGGGTGTACACTGGGCTGTGTCCGTACAGCAGCAGTGAGAAGAGGAAGTGGCGGTGCAAAATGTTTCTCTGTTGTTATTGATTCCTGCTGGGGCGAGTCAACAATCTGCACAGGGACATGCTTCTCTCTGCGTGCGTGCGTGCATGCGTGCGTGCGTGTGCGTGTGCGTGTGCGTGTGCATGTGCATGTGCATGTGCATGTGCATGTGCATGTGCATGTGCATGTGCATGTGCATGTGCATGTGCATGTGCATGTGCGTGCGTGCATGCATGTGCAGTGAAATCCTCAGTGTTCTTTTAAGCTGATTGCGTACAAAGGGAACCACATTATGAGATGCATTGTGAGTTTGTAGATCGGCTATTTTCAAAAGATTATTATGCAATTGAAAACTTGGAACGGGACATTCTGCACAATGAGTACTTTAAGTACATTTTGAAGCCAATGCTTTTGTACTTTTACTCAAGTACATATTGAATTCCGGACTTTTACTTGTAACAGAGTATTTCTATATTGTAGTATTGATACTCTAAGTAAAAGTAAGTAAGTAAGTAAGTAAGTAAGTAAAACATCCCGTGTGACGCGAGGAGTGCTCTTATCATCATACATCATCGCAGCAATCGCAATTTGCGTCCTCAATCCTTCAATGCTTGTGTTTACACACTTTTGTCTTCAATGTTTGTGTTTATACAAACCCTCAAAGCTGGACATATAGGAGGAGCTATAGCGGCCCTCAAAAATGTGAGGGGATGCACACACAGATCTGACACACCAAAGGTCAGACGTGCGGAAGCCAAAGGTCCGACACGACATTGCGTGGGTCCGACATGCTCTTTTCTCAGCTTGATGCTCTCAGTCTCACGTGGTCACAGTGACCTCTGCTGGTCAGGTCACAGTGACCTCTGCTGCTTGCTGCGTCTCTCCAAGACCTCTGCCTTCTCCTCTCCCAGCATGAGTTTGTAGATCATTGTCTAGCAGTTGCTCTGGATGAGTGAACATCTCACATGTAATATGGAGATGAAGATATATATGTTTAGTAGTACCCCACCGGAGAGCCCAACTTCAGAGGACTCTCTGAGAGCCATGCTGTGCTCATGGTCTATTAAGCTGTCGTTCACTGTGACCTTACATGCTGTGACAGCCTTCATGACACACACACACGCAGACGCGCACACACACACACACACGCACCGGGCATACACATGTACACATATGCACGTACACACACTCATCTCGGATCAGAAGATGTTTATTCTTGTGGGACTGGTATTTATGAAGACCTCACCGTGAGGTGTTGATTACTGCAGTGCTCAGAGGCCTGGAGTGTGAGTGTGAGTGTGAGTGTGTATGTGTGTGTGTGTGTGTGTGTGTGTGTGTGTGTGTGTGTGTGTGGGTTAAAGAGATGGGTGAGCCAGCAAGCATCTCCTCTAGACTCCTCAGCTGCTAGAGATGTGAAGTGTAAAATTGGGCACTCTTTCAAATGCGCTCCGTCAGATCAGTCTTACACACACACATGCACACGCACTTACGTCATACGCACGCACGCACACACGCCACACACAAATACACACATGCACACACATACACACAGAGAGAGGCACCCTCTCAAACACTCATCAAGAGGGGGAATAAATGTACTGTAAAGATAGAAAAGTTAACGGACGTCAACCGTCCGTTAACTTGTTCAAATCTGCAAATCTTTATAGATTTTTTTAAAGCGAACATCTTTAACTAAAGTCTTTGCAGGTGGTCCTGGAACAGGGCGGCCAAATGCATAACATTTTGGGGGTCATTGACATGAAAAAGTTTGAGAACCACTGATATAGCAACATACATTCGTTATGCTGCGTTCACGCTGGCAGATGCAAAAGATTCAAAGATACAAAGCTACACAGCGTATTTGTAGATTTATATCTTTGTAGCTGAAGTTGAAACTAACTCAACTTTTTTGTAGCTACAAACGCCGGATGTATCTTCATGTCGCTGGCTTCCATTGAAAATAAGTAGAAAATGGTAGAGTGGATCTTTGTATCTGCAGCATTAGGATTTAGTCAAGACATTTGTAGAATCGGCCACATGCAGGTCTCAATGGAATAACCTGACAATTTTCTCCCTTTTTTCTTTCAGCAACAAAGGCAACTTGACCTGTTGACTATCACCAACCCAGGTAAGATGCCTTATCCTAATATAAAACTGTCTGTCCTTCCTTCTGTCTAAATCCCTTCTTCTGTCTAAACCCCTTTTTCTCCTATGTGGGTTCAACAATATCTGAAGATGTACACAGGCATTACATTGTTACCATGTGCAGACACTCACAAATGATATTTTGCCACATTCAAGTTTTCATTTTCTGGAAACTCTGTTTATCTCTAAGGCCAGAGTTTTCGCCATTAATGTGCATGCGTGGCCATGTGCGCATGCATGGCCACGTGTGCAACTGCACATGCATGTGGCAATGCGTGGCCATGGTGTATATTTATTCTACGTCCGAGCATAGACATGGTAACGCCCCGCCTGCCTCTGATTGGCCTACCGACACTGCCGGCCTTACCAGACTTTCCTCCGAGGTGGATAGCTATATGCTGGATAGTCTGCTGCGAGGTTACTCCATGGTGGGAAATAAATAAAGAATACAAGTACGATATAATACAAGAGAATGACAGCTTGGCACGCGCGACAGTAACTTTTATGTTTTGTAGAAGAGGCAATTAACTAATATTGTTTGTGCCATTTATTTTACATGTGTACAGTGTAAACATTATTGTACTGTAAAATTGTCTCTTTTCCCGTGATCTTGATCTTTTTTAGTATAATAGTATTCGTTTACTATAATTAGATTAATACACGATAATTAACACTTTCATTTAGAACACAGCCAAATCAAATCATACAACGGCATGAACAATATTAGTTTGCCTCTTCTACAAAAAGAAGAGGCAAGCGGTCATTCTCTTGTATTAGTACGTAAACTGCAGTTTACTATGAAAACCTGTGTTTGACCTCACGGACACCAGATTAATAGTTTAACTCCTGCTACTGTGCTGTTATTAAGAAGCTCTGTTGTTCGACGTTGCCCGTTAGGGCAAGGTCTCTTGTTCGACCTCTGTTGTTCGACCTCTGTTGTTCGATGTCTCTTGTTCGACCTCTGTTGTTCGACCTCTGTTGTTCGACCTCTGTTGTTCGAGGTCTGTGGAAGCTCTGTTGTTCGATGTCTCTTGTTCGACCTCTGTTGTTCGACCTCTGTTGTTCGACCTCTGTTGTTCGAGGTCTGTTGTTCGAGGTCTGTGGAAGCTCTGTTGTTCGACCTCGTCCCTTAGGGTGAGGTCGCTTCTCGCCCTCAGGGCGTCTTACTGGTAATATCCTCCAGCCATAATGTTCTCTAGTTTCACTTTCAAGTCAACTAGGCTTCTTCCGGGCCCTAGCAACTTCTATTTCCAGTATGATTTCAAAATGTGTTGAATGATCACTTTACTACAAACAAACAAAAAACTTCTTGCTTTGAAATGCATGTAGCTTTGAGAGGAAATAGATGCCCAGCGCTTGACACCAGATGCTCGACACACATTTGTCCGTCAAGCCTTTTTTGCGTAACTAAAAACAACAACAATGGAATGGATGGAAACTGAAAGTTTATAACACAAGGCTGTGGGGCAGAAGTTCATATTTACCATGCTCTGTAACCAAGACAATGAACACTGTGTGAAAAGAGGAGTTAACGGGCAATTATGGGCACTGTATTTTGCCTGTAAACCTCAAGTTTAGTGGGCATATACAGTTAATATACGGTAATATACAGGTGTGATGGTACAATTTGGGAGTTTACCGGAGTTTCCTGGAATAATGGAACAAAAGTGTGTTGCATTCTCTTTCATCATTTGCAGGCTTGCATAACTGGGTAAGTTAAAGTAATTAGCCATATGCTACATGCTAAGCGCAGCAGCCAGCAGGCAGGCAGGCTGTCTACAGTCTGTGCGTGACGATGGAATATGTTCATTATGTTGTTGTCAACTGGAAATGACGATAATAAATGGAGATGTTTACTTTGGACGTTGGAGAAACATCGGCTGACATGGTGGTGGTGGTGGTGGTGATGAGTAGGCTACTGAGTAGCTAATCTTCCTGAAGTTAAGAATTAATTGGCCATCCTGCTGAGCCTAAACAAAAGAATAAACAAAAGTACCTCTCTATACCTGGAGGCATGTCCTACTACCCGCCTGTCCATCTTTCTGTCATGCCACGAGGTATGTGACTACATTGTTTTTTATGCTGAGGCATGAGGCATGATTATTCTTATTCCTGAAGCCAGGTATTACTGTGTCCCTAACGTGTTTTCATCAGGTATTACTGTGTCCCTAACGTGTTTTCATCAGGTGAAATGTTTGCTTTGTCTCTGTATTACTGTGTCCCTAACGTGTTTTCATCAGGTGAAATGTTTGCTTTGTCTCTCTGCTGCACTGCTTGTCCCTGAGTAGAGAGCACTGATTGCAGAGGAGCAATCAAGACATTTGATTGTTCTTCTTCCCATTTAATGGGAATGCCCAGTGCCAAATAACAACGTGTAAAATGAGGACACCAGCTAGCAAGATGTCAGCTCTCACAAAAATGTTACTTTTTTGTGGAAATAACATATGTTCAGTTGGTGTTCAAAGTTATCTGAGGACCACCATGAGTGATGATACAATAACTAATATCATGCTAATTGTAACATTTCTAAATTAATTTGTCAATTTGAAACCCTTTTACTCATTGATGATGTGACATGAAATGCATTACCCTATGGTCACTTTTACAACTGCCATGACTGAGGTTTTGAAGGCATTAGTAGGCTCTGATGTTATTACTGCAGTCTGGCTTATTGATCTTTGATTCTCTCAGTATTTGTTGCATTTGGATCATTAATTGAGTGGTACTGTTGCTTAGTATGAATGGAATCAGTAATGTAAAAAAGAACACGTGGCCCTTTCCTATATTTAATTAGTTTCAACTGTACTGTACTGTACTGTACTGTACTGTACTGTACTGTACTGTACTGTACTGTACTGTACTGTACTGTACTGTACTGTACTGTACTGTACTGTACTGTATTGTACTTAGGCTGCGCAACAGTGACACTTATTAAAATAAATGCTATAACGCTATTTCCGTGCTCGGACACAATATACACACACATTGCTGGGCAATGGAGTGGCTGCACAACTCAAAAAGGCATCACAACTGAATTGAAAAAGAAAACGTGTCCAAGCCCCACAGCAGTATTCCTCTCTCTTCTGCTCTCTGACACTTGCACTCATGTCCATGGTGCTGAAATGAGCATATCAGAGAGAATCATCACTCAATGATTTACACATTGTGCAGCCGACAGAACTTTGTAAAGGGTGAGACTACATTTGAAAAGCTTAGCTTAAGTTGTCTCAACTCTCAAGACATACAGTATGCACATTGCACACCTATGGTTTTGAAATGAGTAATTTCAGTTCCCTGCCAGTGTGTTGTGTTATTTTATAACACAGCACCTCTTACCTACAAGAAGGTTCAATTCTACTTGAAAGTTAAATGTTGATGCAGTTTGTCACATGACATTGTTATACCCAGTTTTCTATCAATATAGCCTCTAGTATTATGTTGGAAATTAGTGTTTCCTAACCAGGTAACCTTGCCAAGACCTTAGATTTCGCTGAATTGGCACCACTGTCACTCAATCAAAGGTTCTGTTGTGATTTGAAATGTAAGTTTTAGTTGTTCGCTGCCACCACTTTGTGAGTTCTTTGTGAAGGGACATATAACCTCTATAAGGTCATATGCCTGCACAATTCAATGGTAATGGGGAATGAGAAACCTCTGATCGTTATGTGATTGTGTGACACTCCACATGAGGTGCAGGGAGAGAGAAAAGAGACAGATTGGTTTCTCAGCCCTATGCACAAGCATGCTTGACATATTCAGATTATGTATAGGGATGGCGCAAAAAAGAAACAGAAAAACCCATACAAATTCAGCATGCTCATTCAGCAACTACATTGCTGCTATTTCAAGATGCCACTGTATTAGGCTACCGGTATTAGTTTCGGTGCATGCACTGGTGAATGTCAGCACTCAAATGTGCTAAACTAAACACTGACTTAATACAGCTCAGACTAAGACTTTCATGATTGGGTATAGGCACAGTTTGCATAGTACAGATCCCATAAAACCGACGGACAGGCGCCCAATTGGCTAGTCCTGGTCCAAAGCCTCACGAGACTGGTATCCCGTAGCCTGGAGGGATGATCACTCGCTGATTAGTAATTCAAATAAATGAAATGCACGCACGCACGCACACACGCACGCACACGCACACACACACACACACACACACACACACACACACACACACACACACACACACACACACACACACACACACACACACAGGGTTGAAAACATGACCATCTCCTGGCAGACTAGGAAAATGTTGTTGACTGTGTTCTCAGGGGACTTGAAGCACGTAAACCCTATACTTCCTTGAACAGGGTCCCCCCCAGGCTCTTATACTACACTCCTTTTTTCTTGTAGAAACAATTAGCTTGTAGATCAGCTAATTTTACAGGATGTTGGCCTGTTTTTGCCAAATGTTTGTGACTTGCCCAGAAGAGGGATGCTATAGGGCTTGTGGTTAAGTAGCGTCAGAAATGTAAGGCTTTTCCTCACTGGGATAATAAGTTACAACATGTTCTACTTCTTTTAACACACGTGGTGAGTGCATATCTTTGTGTGCAAGCCTTATTGTTCTGTCTGTAGAGAGACAGATACAACAGATACTAAATCTGATGGGAATGTCAAAAAACAAACAACCTTGTTTCACCCATTCTTTCATGGCCTCTCATTGTCACCTTCAAAGGTGTCACTTACACATTGTATTAACTCACAACAGCCACTTTCATGGAGACATCAAACCCAGCTAATGTCCATATTTTCTGAATTTCATTAAGAGTAACGTCTGTCTGTTAAGTTTCACATTATAACCTATTACGAGCCAGTCTGTTGCTGTGATGCTTAATTGATGGCACTGCAGTGTGTTTGCGTGAGCGCGTGCGTGCGTGCGTGCATGCATGCGTGCGTATGTGTGTGTGATACTGCCACATAAATGTGGGAAGAAATGTATTTCCTACCCTGGTATTGAAAGAAAATGAAGCATAACATACTGGGTGATAACAAGGGAATATATTGATTAAAATATGTTTGAATATTTAACCCCTAAATGTAGTGTATGGAAAAACTGTTGGTTTTGTTTAGTTGAATATGTCATTGATTTTCTATTGACAAGGTCTGATCATAGGGGGAGCTGTATTGACGAGGTTTGATCATTAGGGGGAGCTGTGGGGGAAAAGTGTTAGCAAGGAAGTGAGGTACAGTACCAGGAATAGCTAAAGTACATGCAGGAAGTGAGGCGGCCGATGTGAAAGAGACTCAATCATAATCAGAAATTGATAAACCACAGAGTAGTGGGGCCCGGGGGCCGGTAAACTTTGAGATCTGGAAGAAGAAAAGTGTGGTCAAATTAAGGAACATTTCTGATTTAATACTTTTGGGATTACTATTTTGATACTTTGTATTTTGAATTGAATTATTATTTTGAGAACTTCACACGTTGCTATTCAGATTATGTTTTACAATGAAAAGAAGTGTCGAAAAGGGTGTTGTTTTCCGTAAGTATTTCCTGAAAGAATACAGGAAAAGTACAGGAAAGCCTGAAGTGTTGGAATGGCACATCTGGATAAAGCTATTGCAATTTAAGTTTTATTTTTGTTCTGCAATACAGTTTGGTTACAGTATAAAGAATTACAGGACCTTTATTTCTTTTAGTTCTTTAATATAACTCAGACATAACAATTTGATGGTGCTGATTGTTATAGTGTTTAGCGCACACACACAGGCCACACGCCCGGCCCGTCTGTGTGTGTACATGTACATGCGTACATGTATGTCGCTGCCATATGCAATGGCGTGTACGGCTCTCCCAGTGTGACTAGTTCAGGAAAAGCGTTCTTACAGTACTCGCACTGTGAGAAATCTGTGCGGGAGTCTCGGAGAGGCAGCTGTGTAACGAAGTGAGCCACCGAGGTGTATAGACGAGGAGAGGAGAGGAGAGGAGAGGAGAGGAGAGGAGAGGAGAGGAGAGGAGAGGAGAGGAGAGGAGAGGAGAGGAGAGGAGAGGAGAGGAGAGGAGAGGAGAGGAGAGGAGAGGAGAGGAGAGGAGAGGAGAGGAGAGGAGAGGAGAGGAGAGGAGAGGAGAGGAGAGGAGAGGAGACAGATGGGGACGACGGGGAGGATGCAGAGGCCCATATGTCTAAAGTATCTGGATGCTCTAATATGCTTTGATTAGAATAATGTTTATGTGTGGCACGTGGAGCCCGGGCTAATTTAGCAGGTTTGCGTGGCATCTGTTCCCCCAAGCCCTGAGCTCAGGCAAGACTGGTCCTGACCTTCACAACTTCACAGAGGGCATCTGCAGGGGGAAAAGGAGATGGGGGAGGGGGGGGGGGGGGGGGGGGGGAGTGGCAGATAGACCTAGAGAGGGAGAGAGAACATGAGACTTAAGTGGTATCCGCAACAAGAGTGCAAAACTAATAGGACTAATACGGGTGTAAAGGGAGGGGTGTTGTTACAATATGTTGTGTGTTCGACAACTGTATGTGACCTCAGAAAGAGGCGGCCTGTCCCTTTGCTGTTGACCTATGATGTCGCACAGCGTGTTTCTGAGCTGTTGAACTATAGGAATGCCGCAGGGTCTATGTGTCTGTACTGCTGAACTATAACTATAGTGATGTCGCAGGGCCTGTGTCTGTACTGCTGGCGATGTCATAGTGTCAACTCAACACCAGATTATGGAGCTGGCAATCCATTCCAGCCTATAGAAAGACCTTTCCCCCTAGAGACAAAATATCTCATGTGTACATCTATCTATCTATAAATGCACCAAGTATCTATACGTGTGTGTGTATGTACATACGTCTGTAATCCACATAACTAAATCCACAACAAATTCAACACACACGTTCCACACCACCACAGGGAGTGCAGTGCCCGGTGTCCATATTTGGGCATGCCTGACAAAGAACTCCATATATGGGCATAAAAGGGACACAGACATAATGACTGGGTGGAGCAGGCATTTCCAACTTGCATCGTTCCAAGTAGGCCAGTGCCCAAAGGGGAACCCCTATAGACTAGTGTACAATGATGCAAGTTAAGCAAACAAGAAACTTTTATTTGATGCATTATTGTATCAAGAGCCAAACCCAAAGCAGTCCGTTGTGTGAGACAACCATCCTCAGACATTACGTAAAGGTGCAGTCAATGAATAGCGTGTTCCTTTGACCAGCACAAAGCACAGGGTGCTGTGTGTAAATTATTGCAGGTCTATTATTCAGCCTGTTGTTACGTTTGGCCTTGAAAGCAAGACCATTATATTCCAAAACTCCACAGACATACTTTACCCTGCCATGCTAGGCGAGCATGCGTATGCATGGACACACACACACACACACACACACACACACACACACACACACACACACACACACACACACACACACACACAGGTTTGGAGGTTATTCTGCTGGCTGCATACTGTAGATAGTAGGTGGAGCTGTTGAATGAATGAGGTTGATACACAGCAAAATCCTGAGTGTTAATGTGTGTGTGTGTGTGTGTGTGTATATATATATATATATTGTACAGTACTTCATTATTTCTGTGTTTCGCAGAACGGCTAGGTGTGCTGTCATGCTCATTTCAGCCTATGGGGGGCTGAAGTACTAGTGGTACTAGTACCTAGTGGTACTAGTACCTAGTGGTACTAGTAACACTAAGTACTTTAGCTCCCCTCTGACCAAGCAATTGGTTGAAATATAGGCTCTTGGTTGACATAGGCTGAAATGAGCATGACAGCACACCTAGCCGTTAATAGAAGATTTGAGAACGGATTAATCACATTAGAAATATCATCAGTTGTGCTGATTAGTGATTAGACTGAGTTTTGTCAGAGCAGCAGCATTATTGGCTTAGGAATGGAATAAAAAGGGCAGGTACAGTATACGCTCCTGCATTTTAAGTTATTATGGTGGTACTTGGAGAGTCAAATATTTTCTGACGTGGTACTTCAGTATTTCTTATATAGGTTGGGAACCAATGCGCTAGAAGACAAGTAGGTTCGCAGCATGGTGTTTGTGACTTTGTGTGTCTGAATCTCTGTCTCTGCCCAGGGGTGTCTGCACCCTGTTCCGTAGATCCCAGTAGAAAGGCTTTATATAAGCAACAACATTTCGATCTGTGTGGGCCGTTGTCAGGTCTGATGTGTCTTTACTTGACAAGTGTACAAATAACGTGATGAGGATTTAATGATTCAGCCCTGCTGGATTCTACTGTACATTACTGTGATATTTCTGTGCAGGGCATTCATTAACTCATCAGAAGAATGCTTCACACACACACACACACACACACACACACACACACACACACACACACACACACACACACACAGCACACACACACACACACACACACACACAAAACTCACACTACTTCTATTCTATAGTACACTCTCTGCCCCCCCACACACACCCCCCAACTCACTGCCCACTTGAGCAGCACACGGTGCATCTGGCTCCTGTTGAACACAGCCTGACATTTCAGACTACTGACCTTTACAGCCCCGCCACAACTAAATAATGATTAGTCCTGGCAACTGAAACAGAAGCCTGGTTCACAAGCACACGCACGCACGCACGCACGCACGCACGCACCTGAAATCTCATGATAAGTACACGCAGACACTCATCAAGTGCACACATGCAGTGCGCACAAACATACACAGCAACAGTGAACAAAAACACCTGCAGTGAAAAAACGTAGTCTTTGTCACAGTGAGAAAATGGGGTCCACATATTGATTTGAGAGGTCATTATCATTCCATTGGTTTATCGATTAGATTGTCCTTTTCCATATCTGCACACAGCACGAAATAATGTGTTGTTCTAAATTAATTCTGTTTGGTCCCCCCCCCCTCCCCACACACACACATCCCTCATGTACTCTCAGCATTACAGTGGAAAAAAGGTCAATTATATTCATGAGATCTGGGCAGATTTGTGTGTGTGTGTGTGTGTGTGTGTGTGTGTGTGTGTGTGTGTGTGTGTGTGTGTGTGTGTGTGTGTGTGTGTGTGTGTGTGTGTGTGTGTGTGTGTGTGTGTGTGTGTGTGTGTGTGTGTGTGTGTGTGTGTGTGTGTGTGTGTGTGTGTGTGTGTGTGTGTGTGTGTGTGTGTGTGTGTGTCCAAAGCAATGAAGCAGCAAGGAGATAATAGGCAGACCTCAGATCTCCCCTTCATGCTCTCTCTCTCTCTCTCTCTCTCTCTCTCTCTCTCTCTCTCCTCTCTCATGCTTTTCTCTCTCCCAATCGTTTTCTGGCTGTCTCCATCTCCATGCTGTTTCTGACAGAACAGAATAGAAATGTTCTTCATTAGAGCCTGTGATTCTACAGATACGTTCCCTGTGTGCCTCTCGCTTGACTCACTGAACTCTTCCCCAGTGTGCCATGCATATCTCCGGGGTTACAGGTCAGATTGGAACATGACTGAAGACCAGTGTTTGGAAAGGTACAGCAATCAGATGAGATGTGCTCTGCCATTTTGAGCCCAGTGCTCTATATGCCATTGTGAGAGCAGTGGTTTGAACACCTTCGCAGTAAAATGTGTTGTTGTAGTCTGGCAGCCGGGGTTAGGTGGGAAATTTGGTATAGTATTTTTTATTGGCCTAAAATATTGTCTATATACATACAATTATTAATCCACTTGCTGACCGGCTGTCACTATGGGTCAATATTTCTAATAGGGGATTCTTGTGACCCTACCATTAATTATTTTATTGCCATCTACGTTTATAAACGTACCCCCCCCCCCCCCCCCCCCCCCCCCTGGGACCTGTTCTTGCCAGCTACGTTTATAAGCGTAGACATTTAATCCATATATGAACGCGCCGTCGGTCTGTTTACCTTTTAGCATTGCTCCGGCTAGTATAGCCCTCCTCCTTCACCAACAGCAATGTTTTTTTTTAATCCAGCTCCGTTGAGCCTCCATTATAACCCGATTTTCAAAGCCGTATCTCCAAAGGTTCGAGGGCTGTCCATCGCGCACCCGACGATCGTAAATCATTTGTGATTTCGTATCGCATCGAAAATGTAGCTGGTTGTCCTGCTAGCTAAAGGCTGTGGTTTGTGTTGTGTGGTGTCGTTCCACTTCTGGAAGCCCCCACCTTCCGGTTTAACCCTGAAGGACAACAAGCTCCATGGCATTGAAGTGAATGAGCGGCAGTGAAGCGGTCAAACTTTTTGAACACTAGATGGCAGTAAAGAAGGTTTAACATCCTATGGCAGGCAAAAATGTAAAAAAATTCAAACTTTCCTTTTGCTTTAAGTAGCATGTGACATGTCAAACTAGGGGGTTTTCATGATTCTGAATCCATTCCAAGCATTAGTTTTGCACAAAATGCACTCCTTTGGCTAAAAACGGCCATAGACATCATGACAAATGTGATGAGGTCAGCAAGTGGATTCATGAATGTATGTATATAGACAATATTTTAGGCCAATAAAAAAGACTATATACCAGATTTCCCACTTTAAACAAAAGAAGCCTGTTGGGCTGCCGGACTACTAGATGGTTCCATTTGGTTACAAATGGTTCCATTTGTATGGTCTCTGACTTATACAAATGCATGAATTAACACTTCCTGTGTTGTTGGAACATTTAATGCACAGATCGTTACAGGTACATTTTATGCTATCAGAATTAAATTAACACCTGATCACACTTATCGCAGGTTAGTGTTTTCAACATTACAATAAAACATTTAGGCATTTAGCAGAGCTAGGCTCTCATCCAGTGACTTACAATTGTGAAATCTGAGTAATCGAATCATGAAACCTACATAGTCAACAAACGACTATATAGTCTAACATGTGACTAAATAGTCACATGCTGTTAGAATGAACAATGTGCTTAGGATACCAGGTAAAAAGTACGATACCAGGTAAACAACAAACTTAGTATCTGTCTAAAGAATGCTCTACCTAATTAACATTCTTAACATTTGTGGTCAAGCAAAATAAAACAAATTTGAACAAGTAGCCTATCCAACATCTAGTGAATATTGCTAGCATCTCTCTAAAGGTAACACAATACTAGAAGAGAGAGGACTATTAGGGGGTGAAGTGGAGTCTGAAGAGGTGAGGCTTCAGATTAGCCTCTTAATTTGAACTGTTTGGCTGCATGGACGATTGATAGTGGTTTCAATTTGTTGTATATCTGGTTTCAGACTGGTGTCTGTGTCTCATCTGGTATCCTCAAATTGTAAATAGTTTAGGGTGTTGGTTGCTCTGTATTGAAAGGAAGGAATTTTGATACCAATAATTATGTTTGTGCTTTTAGTTGTAACAGTATTATTTTCTAGCCTGGAAACCATACAAATCTGCCACAGGAAAACAAAATCCCTGGAGAGATTTGTCTGGCACTCCTCAGTTTGAATTACATTTCACTCACCCCAGAGTTGTGAGTGACCAATCAGAGCCCTCTATTCCAATTAAGTGAGCCTTTAGCTGTGATGTTGGAATCTGTTTGTAACAGCCCTTTGGAAATAAATCTTCCACACCGAAGTTCCAGACTATCTACGCAGTGTGCCATATGGCAGGCTATTTATTTTCTGCATTGCAGTATTAGTACTTTTACTTGTATTTACAATGAAATACTTAAGTGAGTACTTTTTCCACCACTGGACCATTGGAATAATGTTTTCAAACAGAAGAATATTAGCCTGAATTTGGCAAAGAAGAACAAACAGCTGGATCAATTGCAATGGTTTTTAGAGCCACCCTTCCTTTCAGGTCCAAATCATCTAAAATAGGTCCCAGAAAAAATAAATGAAATAATAAAATCCTCTAGACTATGTTCACTGTTTTGTTAACAAGTTGATCTCTCGCATACAGTATATATTACACCGTGACCTCAGATGACTGTATCTGAGTGGAAAGAGAGGCCTTCTGGGAATCAGAAGGTCACCCTGAGCAAGACACTTAACACTTAGCAGCTCCCTCAGAGATATCTGAGCAGACATCTATACTGGGTGATGCAGTAAAAGGAACTTTCTCTCTTTCATAGTCTTATGTATTCTCCTTTCTCAACTGCCAATTACACATAAGAAACATAAAGAATGTGTGTGTGTGTGTGTGTGTGTGTGTGTGTGTGTGTGTGTGTGTGTGTGTGTGTGTGTGTGTGTGTGTGTGTGTGTGTGTGTGTGTGTGTGTGTGTGTGTGTGTGTGTGTGTGTGTGTGCGTGCGTGCGTGCGTGCGTGCGTGCGCGTGTGTGTGTTACTGTGCTTGTCAGTTAATTATTCAGATACCTTTATTTACCATTGAGTATACACACATAGGAATTTGTTTTGACATTAACATGAATGAAAACACAGCACACACGTTAACGCACAGCAGCCCTGGACGGCGCCATCTTATGAATTAATATTACGCCAAAATAAAACAATGCATGTTGCTGTTAGAGCAGGGCTTTTGCACAATGCACAGGGCATTGGCTGGTAGGATACTTGCTGTAAGCCTATGGTTTTACATTAGTGAAACACAACAACTTGATGCAGTGCTGAATGAGAGAAGTCAAGGGAGAGTGTTAGAGAGAAGAGATCGAGGGCTGTATTTATAAAAATGCTAGCCAGCCTTTGTGTAAACAAGCTTCTGTAAAACAGCACTTATTATTGCCCTAATTATACCCTTTATCTGTGAATTTGCATATACTTTATCTCCCTCCGATTCATTATGGTGGACTATGCTATCAGTTTGATGTGGTAAATATACAAAGCAAACAATGAAGGGCCTGGTGAGTGGATCTGGGAGGGGGGATGAGAAGCAAGAGGGCCATGCTGGCCACCTCATAATATTGACTATTTTCCAGCTGATTTTGTTGAAGGCTTCTCTGCAGCGTGGCTAAATAAGAAGCCGCATACTAATGAATGGATAATTAGTGTGATAATTCACCAGCCAAAGAACAAAGGCAAGCAAGAGAGAGGAGCCCAGATTGATATGGGTGCCAGGGTATGAAATTGAAACTTCTTTTAAAATGTGTAATAAATAAAATCATTATTTTCAAAACTTGTCCCTCGGCCATATCCCCGAGGGTTCATTTAGACTCTCCCAGGCTTTCATTAGTAATGCTTCAAGTAAACATCCACTGCTCCTCAAAGTACCACAATTTCACACCCTGTACACATAATCGGCCATTTGTTGGCTGTTGGGAGAAGAAGAAGGAGCAGAAGTAGAAAAGGAAGAAAAAAAAGAATAAGACGCGCCAAACTGAACTCTGTGGACAGTATGACGTCTGGGAAGCGTGGCCTCTGTTGGCCTGTCTTATTTCTAAGGGTGGGAGACGTGGCAGAGGTGTGTAGACAGGCTGTGAACAGGTTGTGGGCTCTGAGATTATTTCTTTGTCACCTAGTGGAGGCACCAGTGTTGCTGAGCACTGCTGTGGAGCAAATCCTCCTAGAGAGGACTGATTGGATTTTTGTTCCAGGAAGCCTTTTGTGTCGACAGTATAGGGACTGGATAATAGAGGTTGATGCCACTCTGTCTCCTGTGTTATGGTTGGTGGATCGAGTTCTTGCCGTGTGTGCGTGTGCGTGCGTGTGTATAGGGTGTCTGTACACTTCACCCACACATGCAATTCACATATTAGTAAAAATAATAATTTAATTTGTGTATTCATCTCATTCAGTTGTGAAAACAGACACTGGGAAAAGAGTATAGGCTATTTATCGTTTGATTGAATACTTTATTAGGCTTTGAGCCAAGCCCCTACCACCTAGGCTTGTTTCCATTGTGGTCCCCTGTATAATATCGGAATCGGTCAGAATCGGTATCGGCAGATATGACCCTGCAAATAATCGGAGATCGGATATTGGTTATAATTTCATAATCGTGCACCCCTACTCACAAATAAACATGACATCAGAACACCCTATAGGGGTTGAAGTGCACACACACACACACACACACACACACACACACACACACACACAATGTGCATGCATACAATAATGTGTACATTAACTGTACATCTAGTTGCCTGTAAAGCACATACAGCACATACATTAATAGAACAACATACTGTAGAACTCAATAGATAGTGTTAACCACCTGCATTCAGACTGTATTGTCTCCTTCAGGAAGGTAAATATTAGGACTAGCTTGTGACAGTGTGGTTAACGGTCCCTATAATGGCCCATTGAAAGGCTTACTGTACTATAAGGCTTATACAACTTTTCATTATAGGGTACCTTGTTGCCATGGAAAACTATCAACATCAGCAGTGCATTGAGGAATCCACCACAGTTTACACGTTGCTTGGAAAAATCTTGCATGGGATTAGACTGCCAGCCCGGCACACACGTCATCATCACAGCGCCTCGCAAAGATCAAAGTCACTTTCAGCCTTTTTCAGTCCCTGTCTCAGTCTTCCCATCATAAGTACAGTATTGTACGCTGTGGTTATGTGTGCATCCATACGTCACGTGGACGTGTGTGTGTGCAATTCTTATGCTTCCAGTTCCATGTGTTTCTCCACTCTGAGGACAAGTTGCATTGTTTCTGTATCTACTGTATTTACTATAATAACGTTACAATAAATGCCCCGAATCTCTGTACGTAATCGTATGTGTGTCTGAAATCCACATATCTGGAGAATCGTTCGACCAACGACAATTCAAATTTGGCACACACGTCGCAGACGACCCAAGTGCAGTGCCCAGCGTTGAGTCGGTCGGGTAGGCAGTTGTCCAGAACCGCCAGAAAAGGCTTTGGCCGTGGGGGTGGCCCAAATGAACCAAGTGATTAACATGCCAACTCCCGCCTAAACTTGATTCGGCAAATTCCCCAAACCTGTCAAATTCCCCAGAACTGCCATTTGATTACTTATAGTCAGTCTACTTTCCACATCAGTTTGCACACTCCAGACACATTCTCCACAGACATTTATAATTCACAAGGACTTTCCAGAACCTGGGTCCTATAGCTGGCACTTCACGGCTGGACGCTTCTCCCACGTCACACAAGTATACTATGTGACAAAAAGGACTTAAATGTGAAAAGGGACAAAACCACTGGCTGACCTCTGTATTGTATGTATCCAACTTGGGAGGGACGTAATATGAGCTGGCCTCGCTACAACATTTTCCTCCCAAACAAACACACACACACACACACACACACACACACACACACTGTAGCCTACATAAAATAAACGGGTCTTTGTTTGTAATGCAGAGATGCAAAGTTATGTCCCAAAAAGTACACCTTATGAATACTGTACTTTTTAAAATAACTTTTAGTCAGCATTATTTTAGTTCAATGGACCCAGAAACGTGTCTATTCTGTATTATTCATCATTGTTTAGAGTTGCTTGCTAAGATGAAAAGCTGATTTGGACATGAATAAAAACATGAAATAGAATGAGGAAAGAGGGGGGGAAGGGCTGTGGCATAAACAAATTAATTTCATTGTGCTTTGGGGACTCACTGCTCTTTCAACAAAAAATATAACAAGATTAATAAGACAGCTTGAAGTAAAGGTAAAGCGAACTTAATACCACTGCTTGATTATTTTTTATGTTATTTATATTCTTTATTTTTTTCAGTCACAGAAGCACCCCGCACTATGTATTATACTTAAAATCAATCTCGGACTCCAAGTTTACAGCAAGCTGCAGGCAATTTTCTGTAGACAGATTTGAGTTCAGCGACCTTGTCTGTCCTTAACTGACAGTGTGGTTGTGCACATGCTCTTTGACTGTGCAATCACGTGTGTGTGCGTGCGTTTTTGCGTGCGTGCGTGCGTTGATCCAGGTGCGGGTGGTGACGTAAAAGCAACTGCTCCTCAAAGCCCATTGCCTCTCAAACCACTCGACTGTCTGACCCACCACCATCACTACTGTTCCCACGTACGGCCGTACCCCAGCTGGCTGACAGTGGCATGCGCTTTTTTGGAAGAGGTTTTATCTGCTATTACTGTATCTGTCAGACGCAGTGCACCTGTGAGCCTGGCCTGGCCTCGCCGCATGCCAAGCTGCTCTGGTCACCAGTCCAATCCCAGCGGCTCCCTGCTGACAGCTACAGCTGAGAGTGTCTCTCTCCCTGGCTACCTCCGTCTCCATCTGACAGCCGCCCTGGAGGGACAGGCTTGTTTAATTTATACTCCATCGCACGATGCTGCAACATGTTATTTTCTAAACAGTCATTGTCAGAGAGCAACTGTCATACTACAGACTATAAATTTGGCTTGAACATAAGCTGTATTCCCACAGACCGCAGACGTCCCACCAACCATGTGCTGTTGCTGCTGCTCCACTGCTTCTGAGATTAGAGCAGAGAACTGATAAAATATATTATAGAAAGAAAGACAAACCTGGGGACTTGATACTTTTGGTTTTCCTGTGTTGTGTCTGACATTTGATGTCTTGGCAAATAGGGGACAGACGAGACAGTTTGTCTCACACAGATGGTCAGACTCAGAAATGTTGCTATTGCATGAAATGAAACCCTTGCTCTGCCCCTTTCATATTATTTGTAGCTGTATATTTGTGGCTTGTGAATCTTTTATCTAGTTAGTGGAGAACAACAGCCTTGTGACCCTTGCCAGATCAATAAAGGTTGAGTGTTCCTAATGAACTGAATTGACTGGTGCTGAAATCTGATCAGTATTTTCTGTGGTGGTCATTATGCCGCTGTAGAGGATGATCAATGTCTCTTGGGTGGATCATTGAGAATATTCTGCATGGTGGCAGGCCTTGCAATGATACCGTTCTAAATACTTAATGACGCATTTACTTGTCTGTCTGTCTGTCTGTCTGTCTGTCTGTCTGTCTGTCTGTCTGTCTGTCTGTCTGTCTGTCTGTCTGTCTGTCCCTTTTTCAGTTCAAAGGCTTTTCTTTAGGCCCAGCAGCTTTAGTAATTGTGCTTACTGTATACAAGACATGCTGTTCATTGCATCAGCTGTTAAATTGGCCTTTTTCACGGTTCATTAGCTATTCACACTCAGGGAACTTATTAAAAGTCTAAATAGGAGTTGTGTCTACCAAAATAGAAAAGAAGTTGTAAGATTGTCCTGATTGATTATGGTGGTTCACTGCCTCTAAAAGATCCACTGTAAATGCTCCATTTTGGACACATTTTACTGTGGACATCTTAAAGCATCTTTCCATCAAGTTGCCTTAATGATCCTTCTGTCCCTGCTGGCCTCTCTTATGCCTGGCATAATGTTGCTGGGTTTGTCATGTAGATGCCATCCCTCTGGCTGGCATCAACCCCTGCCAACCATCATCACAAGGACACCTGTGCCAGCGTCTGTCCATCCCTGAAGATTGGCACAGGTGCTGCATTTTGATTGGCTGTTTGTGCCACACTAAGGTTAATGCAACCCCCAAGCACTGCAGACATTAATCTGAAGCCCTCCTCCTGTTCATTCTCTCTCTCTCTCTCTCTCTCTCTCTCTCTCCCCCCCATATACAACCACAACCACACAGACACACATCAGGAGCATGGAATCACTTGTATAGTTAGATCTATCCATCCGTCCATCTGTCTTTATCATTCCAGACACAACGCTGTGATGATGACGTGTGTCCCGGCAGTCTAATCCCATCATCAACATCATTACTGCTATTATCCCGTGTCTCCCTCTAATGCTGGCTAATGGGTGACCAATAAAGATAGATGAGCCTGGCAGTGTGTAGCTAATAGGCAGGACATGATGTCTGGCTTCATGTCTCTCTCAAGTCTACACTCAGCCCAACTGTATGTAGGTGAGAAATAGCTGA
The DNA here is from genome assembly GCF_963924005.1 of Protomyctophum bolini. Taxonomy (NCBI): domain Eukaryota; kingdom Metazoa; phylum Chordata; class Actinopteri; order Myctophiformes; family Myctophidae; genus Protomyctophum; species Protomyctophum bolini. The sequence continues at coordinate 14,064,642 of NC_137869.1, forward strand.
ATTATATTGTTTACCTACAGTTATTTCCCTAAGGTTCAGTGATCAGTAACAGTGTCTGGCATGCTAATGTGCATGCCAAAAATCTCAGAAAGCTCAGATTCAGAGGTGGTCATGTGCAATGTTGGTAAGAATGTCCAAAGAGATTTGAAAGGGAATGAATTTCAGCTCTTGAAGACAGATATGTAAATGTAGGATCACTATATGTGAATTTAAATCTAACTGATATTCCCCTAAGCTATGACCACTTCAAAGACAGGAAGAAAGCTTTGGATTCTGAGCATCCTTAACTGGCAGAGCCAGCCTTGAGGACAAGAGCCATTGAACAGAAGCATATATTAACGATAATCCTCTGTTGAGAATCTCCTCAAATATCTGGTCCATCACTCTCATTCCTTCTATAGATTATGAAATATTAAATGTGATATACAGTATATGCGCTATAGAAGCATACGTATATGTATCATTAGCTCCGTGTCGGAACATCTCTACAGTAGGCTACACTATACTGTACCATTTCTGCACACATTTCTTGGAACCTATATACAGCTCAAAGAAATAATCAGGCATCTTGCTAAGAACAGAGCATACATACTGCACCACTAGAACAAACCAGCTGGTACTATGGTTTTTGTTGGCTTGTTTTTTTTAGAATCTATTCATCATCTCTCACACATACTGATATTGGCAAGTGGAACTGCCATGGTACCGTAACTTACATGATTGGGAAGCTGGCATTTGAACTAATAATAACCAACGCTATGCCTCAAACTATAAAATGAAATAACAGAAGAAAAAAGGCCATCCATAGTTCTGCATCAGTTACTTTTCAATTACAGCAGCTGAAGCAGAACGAAATTGTTAGTGTCGTTTATCGACTGTGGTGCTCTCCATTTAGAGTAACAACTGAAAGAAATCCATCCCATTGTATAACTACCTGACTGACTTACAAAAACAAATAGTTCCTTTCCATCACCTTGAATTAAATCTAGTGTCAAACAACATGGGACACATATGGAAACACATGGAAGCAAAGACTCACAGACCAATGAAAGAAGACAGGTAGGTCAATTATGGTGGCTTTATTATTGGTTTGGATATGGGCAATATTATTAACATTATTCATAGGCCTACGTAAGTCCCCATGCATATGTCCTCTAAAGCGCCTCATTCAAAACTTTAATCGACAAAGGAACCGAAATTAATTGTAATATTTTCTATTCCCTTAAGTAAATCTTTATTTGCATTTATATATATATATATATATATATATATATATATATATATATATATGTGTGTGTGTGTGTGTGTGTGTGTGTCAGTAATTCCTGAATATTAATGTCCAAAACAACGGCACTCAAGGTTTTGAGTACCAAAAAAAAGCTATTAACATTCGGATTTTAAACAGCTGATTAACCTTGCTAAGTTCAATTCACGTCTATCTTGCCTTATAATGAATCCCGATGCAGTGATGTGCCCAGGCGAGAGTAGCCGAGCGCAGAAACCCTCCCCCCAATCCCCTTTTGTGTATATATTTTTTTTAATACTTAGAGGGGAAAAACTGTCAACCATATCCAAAGTGCAGGGACCAAAGACTAAACAAATAATGTATGCATTCGTTAGGTTCTTGGAAGACGATATGTGCTACGCGTTGTCCGTGTCCAGTGTAACAGATTTCACACCTCTGCACAAGACAGATTTTGATAATCAGAAGGTGTATCTGGTTCACAGAACTGAAGAGAATGGCAGCAGCAGCACAGGCCAGCCGTGCGAAGCACAGATCCTTGCCCTTGCAGGTAAGTTGGGCGTCTTTTTTACCTTTGTGTTTTCTTTAAAACGGACGTGCAGTGATCGCTGCGGTCATGGGACTGTGTGTTAACGTGTAATAAGCGCGTACTATTGTCCGATCAGCCGCTAACGGACGGACAGCGTGTTGTGTGACACTGACAGGCAGCCACAACAACAGCAGCAGCGTCCTCGGTGGCTAGCTGGTCACACAGCTAGCTGCATGCAGGGCATGCTAAAGTTAATATCCAGTAGGCTATAGCCCGCCGTCGTGCCTCATTATTGTCGCCCATCAGTCATCTTATAGAACGTGTGCTACTCTTATGTTAGCGACGCATTAATGGTGGCTGGCTAAATTACGTGGCATGCATTCACACGGGTTGTTTACAACTGCTAGCCAACGTCAGCTAGCTTTCATCTCATGTGTTCTTCTTTCCGTGTTAGCCCAGTTAGCCGACGGTGCACTGCAAAGTGCATAAGCATCGCTGCTGTGTAGCTATTATATCTGCATGCGCCGCTGCGCGTTCACGCATGAGATGTCACTTTCAGAGGAAAGACATTTTGACAGTCGTCGGGTTTGCATCGTGTCGTCTGTGTGCAAATGTTTTCATAGGTGGCATGGTTGGCGGTCGGGGACATGATCTCTGTTTGGGTTTCGAGGATCGTGCTTATAGCTTGTTAGCTCATATGTAACACGTACTTTACAATGTAATGTAATAGATGCGCTGCTGCTGGCAGGACAATGTTTTCAATATGTCGTATGAGTGACTTTTAACAACGTCAATGTCAGTAACTTCGTTCAAATAAAATGACAGACCCAAGTGAAACGTCTCGAAGCAGGTAGGCTACAGTAGTTTCCTATAGCCATATATACAGTATGCCAGACTCGGGTATTTAGCTAGATTACTAATCTCTCTCTGTCTGTCTCAGTCTGGGTTTAAAGATCTGACACTGATCTCCTAACGTCAGCTGCTTGCATGTGTTGCTACTGTAGCCTGGTTGTAGCATAGTTAGTGCAACTAACTAGTAATCAATCAGCGTGTGTGTGTGTGTGTGTGTGTGTAATAATCTGAAATGTAATGTGCCACAGCCAGAGAAATGGCTGAAGATAGAATGTATGTTGTATGTAATGTATGTTCAGATTCTGTATATGCCATTGCAGCTTGAGATTCCTGCAAACTTGTTGATCACAGTTTCCCCAACACAAGTTTCCTAATGGTTTCATTTCTAAATTCCGCAGAATCAGTAGAGGAATTTGAACACTGTATAATGCAAAAGAAGATGAAAATTCCCAAGATGTCCATGACGAATTCAGGAAACTCTATTGAGAACCACTTTGGGGAGGAGAGACTGCCACTCAGACACAAAAAGGTAGGCTGAGCTTTGTCACATCTCACACCTTGTTGGAGCACAGAAGGCATGTTACACCTTCATTATGTTTGCATGGAAGGAACCATGGCATTGGGAATCAAACTCACTGCAAAAATTGAAAGTGTGGCATAGCCAACACCCAGTGTGTAAGATTGTGTGTGTGTAGCTGCATTAACCTCTAAATGTTAATATATACAGCAGAAATACTCTTGTAGCTATATTCATAACACACAATGATGCATTACCATGAGCTTGGCCAGTGCCCCAAACCCCCCCCCCCCCCCTACGCTATTTCTACCATATGCTGGATTAACACAAATTCAGCACTCTGGACAGCTGCCCTTTCACAGACAAATCCTCTGAGCTGCTCATCAAAGAACCATGTGACCCCACTCCTCCCAGTGCCTTTTGAGATAGTTAGGACACTCATCATCACATGTCACTTATACAGTATGGGTATCAGAAATACACTCATACACTCACTCTTTTCTTTTTTTTTACATTCCCTAAAAATATACGTGGACATTTTGTCTTTGTATCAATTGTGCTGTTGTCTCCAAAGAGCGGGGAAATTTACACATTTTGTGTCAAACTTGAATAGGTGTACTGCACATCCAAATAATGATGATGTTTATGTCAGGTACTTACTTATACCTACCTACATTAGAATTTCCTTTCACTTTACACACTTTCCACCTTTCACTCTTTACATTCTCTTAACTCTTTCTATCCTAAATGTCAGTGTTGTCTGCTTTCCCCCAGGCGCTTTCCCATGACCTGGGACGGCCCTCCTCCAACTCCTCAAGGAGCCTGGCGGCGGTGGTGGCTCGCCTGGAGCGAAACGCAGCCAACTCCTGCATGGAGGGAGAGGAGGACCTGGAGGAGGACCGACTCGCCGACGAGGAGGAGGAGGAAGGAGAGGACGAGGAAGAGGAGTTGGACGGGGACGGGGACCATCATCATCACCATCACCATCACTACCACCACCAGCAGCAGCAACAACAGAAGCAACAACAACAACAAGAAAAACATCATCAACCACCAGAAGACTTGGAGACAGATTGTGAGTCTGAGGTGGCTTCAGCCGTGGTTCCCAGGGTCTTGTACGAGGAGCTGGTTCTTAGCTATAGGCAGCAGGAGGAGGAGATGAGGAGACTGCAACAGGAGCTGGAGAGGACGCGCAGGCAGCTGGTGCAGCAGGCCAAGAAGCTGAAGGAATATGGCAGCCTGCTGACAGAAGTCAAGGAGCTGAGGGATTTCAACAGGAGGCTGCAGGATGTGCTCCTCATGAGACTCGGCAGTGGTGAGACTTCACACACACACACACACACACACGCACACACACACACACACACGCACACACACACACACGCACACACACACACACACACACACACACACACACACACACACACACACACACACACACACTCAATTTATTTTTTTGAATCCACAAATTACAATTCATTTTACAAGGAAACAAATATAACGGGGTTGACAGTTCATGTTCACTTAAGGATACACATGGCACCTCCTCCTCAACACAGACAAACTGCCTATAACAGCCGAAACAGAACAGTATTTGGCAAGTTGTTTGGCGTTGCTTTTTGTCATGCCAGCTATTCTTAGGCCACTCATGGTCAGTTTATGCACATGGCCCAGGCTTCGGAATATCAGTATGGCAAATCTACAGCGATACCCCAGGTTTGTTATACTTCCAAGTAGTGGTTGATACTTAGAATGTTTATCTTGAAATGCCTGGTCCATGTACAAATCAAAGACACAGCCCACCTCCAGAATCAGGACCTCCTTGTGACTGGTGTCAACAAAGACAACATCAGGTGTATTTGGGATGTTAGCAATGACATCGCATGCACAGCTAAACCAATCTGGTAACACTCTTGAATGTTTATACATTGCTGCACTAGATGGCACGTATTTTCGAACTGCATCAGACACTAGGTTAACAATCCGGTCATGGCGAGCAATATACAAATGATTGTATGCACTACATCCATTTGTTATGTGTGCGATGGATTCTAGGTGTTCAATCATGATGGTTTATACAGAGTGGAGTGTGTTTGTCGGGATACCAGATTGACAGATTGTACTTGTTTGGTAATACTTGCAGTCTTGCTTTGATGGTGAATTTTAAAACATCCTCCCCAATAGCAGCATTTTTGTACATCGAGAATGCTGCTAAAAAAGAAGTTAAATGAAGATACAGTAGCTCTTCATATTAGAGCGTCAGCATAGAGTGTTATAATATAGGTCAGCTCAGGCAGTATTCCAACTTGGACAACTTGAACCCAGTGAAGAAAAGCACTACCCTCAATGAACAGCCTGGCCAGTGGATAGGGCATATTTTCATGGTTACAGTGTTATGGGATCTTTTAAGTGAAGATTTCCATGTTTTTAAAAGTGCAAGAGCCACAGTTTTTTTTTCTTATACAAAGTAAGTAAGATCACATGGACATGATTAAGTAGCTTCTCTTTAAATGTGGAAGTGTGTTACTTATTTTGTTATGCTACTGTGAGATCAACTTTGGAAAGAAATTAGTTAATAAAGTACATAATAATAGCTAATAAGATAGTATGCCAGCAAATAGAAACACCAACATTTGTCAGATAAAAACACCTGTAAAATCTATAATAGAATGCTCAATACAACAAATGAAAGACAATTAACAACTACACAAGTGACAAACTAATCAAGCATTGGCAAACTGAAAAGGTGAAGGTTCGATTTTAGATAAAAGTAAAAAGAACCGTAAATGTAGCTGTCCTCAGGCTGGATGCTAATTGGCCATTATGTAGAGTTTCCCATACTCCCAAATATGATGTAAAAGCAAAATTGCTTCTGTTTGAATATGATAGAATATACTTTATTAATCCCAATGGAAATATCCCAAACTGTGTAAGTGACAAACAAAGCCAAACCAAAGATAGTCTTGGAATGATGAGCATAGTACCAACCATTTAGTGTTCTCTATCGTGTTCGAGACTGGCTCTCCACTACATATTTTCAATATGTACGGGAACTGACCCCACAGGGCAGTGTTCATGGATATCTCTTTAAGACACATCTTCTATGGTGGCCCTGCCCAGATTCCAATCAGCGGGCTATTTAAGCCCCATCTGTGCAGTGCCACTTTGATTTTTTGATTTCCACGAGAGCAGACGTTTCGTGTATCTCAGCAGTTTTGACACTATTAAACAACATATATATATATAAATATGTATATTTAGAACATGAAGCTGCGTGGCACACAGTCCACTTACCTAGGTAAGAAGAGAGCTGGTCGTCTCGACGACTCCTCTCGGGGCGCCGCGTAGCTCCACAAAAAAAACAACAACAGCAACAAGCTGCAGGCCTAATCCGCTAGACAGTGGAGGAAGCCTCAGCTTGTCCGTGCGTCCGTTCCCTGGTGAAACCCGACCACGTTGGGGGAAACCTTGAGACGGCGTTCGGTCCGTGCGTCCGTTCCCTAGTGAAACCCGACCACGTTGGGGGAAACTAGGAGACGGCGTTCGGTGTGGCCAAAGCCAAGTGCGAAGCCGACCACGTTGGCGGAGCCCTGGTTCCCTGGCTGCAGAAGCGGTGAGACCTCCGGGTCTATCATCGCAGCTGTACACCGCGGCGGCGATTGGCGGGGTAGAACCTAGAGGAGCTGACCCAGTCGGCGTACTCTGAGGCCATCTACGTTCGCTGATCGTTGCCGCCGCGGTCCGGGCCAGACCACACGGCAGAGAGTGTAAACAAACAATTCCAGCGTGTTCCAACTTCCTCATTGACAGGTTGACGTGAGCGTCATAGTGTAGGAGGTATGCTCGTCAGGGACGGCTGCCCAGACTGCACTGTGCCTCACGGTTCACAAGAGGGCGGTGTGGCTCAAAGATCAGGAGACAAAAACTCCAGATGACCCACCGTGTTAGGCGCTGCAATTAAATCGCTTACTCTGTCACAATTGGTTCTGGTTAATATATACTTATATGCTTATATATATATATACCTGTGTGTATCAATACAAGCATACAGGTATGTGTATCACGCAAGCTGATACACTACCAATGTATTGTACAGTCTGTACAATACAGTACAGGCATATATATATGTACCATTGTAAAGCGCTTTGAGCACTTGGAAAAGCGCTATAAAAATGCAATTCATTATTATTGTTATTATTATAAGTATGATAATGGCTACAACAACACACTATGCATGTGGACTTGTAGGCCCACTGGTATGATATACAAAAGTTTGGAAGCCTCCAGTGTGCTTAATGTCAGATGGTTTTGTGCTAGAGCGCCTCAGAGCGGCCGAGCAGTTTATGTACAACCTCTTCCAGAGGTCCATAACTCTGCTGGTGACACAAAACAAACTGTGGACATTGATTTGGGGACTCTGTCCTAACAAAGAGAGAGCACACTGAGAATCCGCGTCATGGGGATGTCTTAGGGTACCATGTTGCCTTGATTCGTTTATGCAGCATTGTGAGCTGCAAAGGGTAGATTATGACCCCTCACGTTCAAGCAATTACTATGGGCCCACTCCCTGTGGAGCACATTCCGAACAGTTAAAATATGGTGTACAATACAAGATGTATACATATATGTATATATAGGTACACATATAATAAATAATATATAGGTATACATATGAATATATCTATATAGAGACAAGAGGAGATGGAAATAGCAGGGGTTTCTCAGGCTGCATGTGGAGCTCACACGCCCACAGAGGATGGCCATGACCAGTGTGTGCCCTGCGGGGGCCCTGGTATGAGGACCTCCTGTATGAATGGTCTCTTCCTTCCAGCTGAAGCTGGAGGGGCCATGCCTGTTTTAGAGGCAAAAGACCAGTCGTTTCCACTGACAGACCCATAAAAATGTATTTTTTATGTGAACGGGTATATGCTATTTGTATACAGCTGTGACTCTGTCTCCAAGACAATGTTTTCTCAAGAGAGACAAATAAAGACTACCTTGAACCTTGTCCCAGGTTGGCAGAGCTGGGCGAGCTAAGCTCAGGCTATAGCTCCACCTCCTTCCTGCCCTGCCTGGTACGGACAGGTCTGTAAAGAAGGATTTAGTGAAAGTTTTCGGGACTAACACAATTCCTTGGGGTCAGACGGCCATTAGAGCACACTATACAGGGTATGGTTTACTGAATGGATCCCCATTAGCTGATGCCAAAGCGACAGCTAATCTCCCTGGGGTCCATATGAAATAGACATACAAAGAGTACATGAATACATGTATTGTGGGTGTTGCGCCAGCTTACACCCCGGTGATGTAGTTCGGTATTGTGGATCTGGGTTCAGTGACACAAACAGAACGTGCTGGGTCAGTCGAAGGTTTCCCTTTATGTTGGGCAGTCATCATAGCGCACTATACTGTCGTATTTCTGGCGGGGTGTCAGCTCACGCGACAGTGGTGTAGTTCTGTCACAGACAGGACATGCTGTGTCTGTCCGACATTTGGTAACATAGACATGACATGCTGGGTCTGCCAGGAAGTATGCCTGAATCTCAGCCATTATCACACTATAGGGCGTATTGCTGACGAGGTCAGCTCATGCGTCCGTGGTGTAGTTTCACGGTGGAGCCGGGCTCAGTGACACAGCAGAGCGTGCTGTGGCTGTCGGGCAGAGCACACGATACAGGGTACAGTGTGTCACGGCGAGCCGTTTATGCACCTAGGTGTGACTCTGCGGGGTAGAATCCGGTTACCGGTCTGAAACCACAGAGAAAGCTCTTCTCATCCAGAGAAGTCACGAAGTCATGGCTATCTAGGCGCAGCTAGCCAACAACAACAGCAACAAGACTGAGTGCCGAATCTGCCTCGCGGAGGAAGCCTCAGTCTTGTCCGTGCGTCCGCTCCCTGGTGAAACCTGCTCGTCGGGGGAAACCTTGAGACGGCGTTCGGTCCGTGCGTCCGCTCCCTGGTGAAACCTGCTCGTCGGGGGAAACCTTGAGACGGCGCTCGGTGCGGCCAAAGGGTCCCAAGTGCGAAGCCGACCTCGTTGGTGGAGCCTGGGTTCCCTGGCTGCAGAAGCGCTGTGAGACCCCGAGCGAAACCGACCTCGTCGGTGAACCTCCTGGTTGATCATCGCGGCTGTAAACCGTTGCGGCGGGTAGCGGGGTAGAACCCAGAGGAGCTGACCTAGTCGGCGTACTCTGAGGCCATCTACGGTCGCTGATCGTTGCCGCCGCGGTCCGGCCAGACCACACGGCAGAGAGCGTAAACAAACAATTCCAGGGCCAACCGGCGGGGTATGGCTAGAGGTGCTCAGCACACCGAGCCCACTCCTCAGTCCTGACAGTTCAGGATACCCAGCCCCCACATGCTGTCTCTCGAGACAGTGGCGGTCAATTCAGGTGGACCCCTGAGTAGGTTCCACCATGTCATGGGTTGTAGCTCTCTCGAGGTCGTCCTCAGACGAGCCCTCCATTGTCGTTTCCGGTGATCCTGGATCTCCATCTGGCCAGTTTGTTGGTACTTTGTGCTCCTGCGTCGTTCTTGAGTACATCCACGGATGTTGGCGTGGGACGTCCTCGTGACCGGTGCCCGTTTGTTGGATCCCACAGCACTAGTTTGCTGGCTGGCATCTCTTGGCAGTGAGCCAGCTGGTGCCTCCGCCCCTTAGGGCTGAGGGAGACCACGGTGTACCGGGTGCTCGCACATTAGGTCGGCAGCCCCCCCACGGGAGGTGGTACTGTCTGCCTTGCGGCATGAGCCAATTAAGCGTGGACACTTGGGTGGCTTCTCGCAGGACAGCATTTTTGTTGTTAGCAGTGTCAGCCACAAGAATGTCCCTATCAGTGCATGAAGGAGGCTGCCGCTTCCTACATGGCAATGGTTAGGTGGTGCTGGCGCCAATCCCTGCACTCTATACCATACGGCCTGATCAGAGAGTGCTCGGGTAGACCATGGTCGAAGGGTGGACTGTCCCACCGGATCACAGGGGCGATCCAACAGGGACAAGCAGGCAGGAGTGCCAGGGTCGCCTGGAAGGCGGGCACACTCTGCCCATGGGACAACAGCCCCCTGGTTGCTGTAGAATGGTGTATCTCTGACAGAGATCTACACAGCAGTGACATGGGCGACTCTGTCTACATTCACCTTGTCCTACCGATGGAACGTGGTGGCATCCGCTCCCCCTGTGGGAGTCGCTCCTGCGTGCTACTCAGCGGTAGGGTCACCAGCACCTTGACCGGTCAGGTCGGCCGGGCATCTGACGGGCTGGCTTGAGCAGCCCTTCACCCCGGTGGTCACTGGCCTAGCATCATGCTGGGCCAGCTGAGCCTAGGTGGCGTCTTGCGCCTAGGCCACGAGTATTACTTACTTGGTATGAATACTGAAGTTTTGGAGCGTTTTGGCAAGCGCCTGTGACTCATGGCGCTCACCACTTATAGGCTCGGACGGAATTCAGGTTAAACTGCCTCGGGCTGCCGCAGGGGCAGCTGGTCTGCTTATTTCCTCGCAGTGTGTCTTAGAGAGTTCCCGTACATATTGAAAATATGTAGTGGAGAGCCAGTCTCGAACACGATAGAGAACGGAGGGTTACACTCTCTGTAACCCAGGTTCTCTGAGTGGAGAGACTGGCTCTCCACAAAAGAGCCGCTCCGAAATGCGTGTCAATCAAGAATTAATCAAAGTGGCACTGCACAGATGGGGCTTAAATAGCCCGCTGATTGGAATCTGGGCAGGGCCACCATAGAAGATGTGTCTTAAAGAGATATCCATGAACACTGCCCTGTGGGGTCAGTTCCCGTACATATTGAAAATATGTAGTGGAGAGCCAGTCTCTCCACTCAGAGAACCTGGGTTACAGAGAGTGTAACCCTCCGTTTTACAGGTCAGAAGCACATTCTAATTCTTGATTTTATGGGGACCCAGGACTCAGTAAAGGTTTTTGACAGAGTGATGAAGCTATCTACTGTGTGTGTTTGGAGCCTGGGAGCTGAGTTTTACACAAACCGCATTTTTCTGCAGGCAAGGGTAGATGAAAGGCCGTAGAACAGAGCATTACAGTGGTCAAGTCTGGAAGTAACAAATCCATTTACAAGACTGGTAGCATTTGGGGAAAAGAGTGATGGTGTGATTGAGGGCAATTTTTCTTAGATGGAAACATGTCGTTTTATCTCTGTGATTGATAGCGTGTTGGAGGGCCAGAGAGGAGTGCATCTCAAGGTTGCAGATGGTAGGTGGCATGGACAGATAGACTATCCATTTCAACTGTCATTTACTACTGGTTTACAATTTGGTATTTTTAAGTTATTAAGAGCCACCTAAGACTTACAACTTTCTGAAGAGGACAGGGGAGTGCATAAGGGAAGCCAGAAGTCCTAACATAGATCTGATTAGTGGAACAACAGTGTAATGAGAGACCATGGCAATGAATAATTTTGCTAATGGTAACATGTACTTAATAAACTATAGAGGGTATGCGCATACATAAAGTGAATGGCAGATCGAGTGGTAAAGTGAGTGACAAAGTGAATTTAATGTTGTTTAAAGTCATTTCATGCAATGAAATAGGACTTTTCTGTTTGGATGTATCAAGTCAAGGCCAGAAAGTAGTTTTTTGCCACTCATAACTTCCTGGTATGATGATGATGTCACGCGCATACCCTCTAGGGCTGTATCTCCTTGAGTGGCGGGTATAGTGTTAGATTTGTGAGTGCCCACACTGCCCAGGGAAACAAAACAATGCCTTTAAACCAGGAGACAGGAGGACTGGAACTGTTTCTACAAAAGCTCTCCAAAGTAAATGGCTGAAAGCAGCAATCAGATTGAGAAGGACAAGAATGCTGAGTCCTCCAGATTCCATAGCCCTGAGAAGATTGTTCATTTCTCACCAAGGTTGGTTCAGAGCTGTGGTTAGGCCTAGATCAGACTTAAAGGGTTCAAAGGTGCATTGCACTTCCTAGCATAAACGAGTGATTGGAGATGAGGCTGTTGCGACCAGATATCTCCTACATGCCCAAACAATCTTATCTACTATATCTATAAATGCACCATGTCTCTGTCTGTCTGTGAGTATATCTGTAATCCACGTAACTTGAGAACTGTTCGCCCCACCGACTTCAAATTTTACACACGTGTTCCACACCCCATGCACAGGGAGTGTGGTGCCCGGTGTCGAGTCGGTCGGACCCACAGTTGTCCAGAACTGCCTCAAAAGGCCTCTGCCCGGGCTCCGGACAGGGCCCCTGCCCAGGCTCCATATATGGAGCTGGCCTGTTCTGACATCACAACACTCCATATTTGGGCATGACTGACACAGAACTCATATATAGGAATAAAGGAACACAGAGAGACAATATAGAAATCTCCATATATCGGCATAAAAGGGACACAGACAGATGGGTGGAGCAGGTACTCTGACACGGGTACAACGGGTGTGGCATGGATCTCCAACTTCCATCGTTACCGACTCGGTGCTCTACAGCCGGGCATCAGTCTAGTAATAATAATAATAAAGCCTCATCCCCAACCAATATTCAATACTAGGGGCGCAATTAGCAATTATTCTATTGATTTGTTTTTTTAATAAATTGAATAACCGAGAAGGATGTTTTTTATATATATTTTTGTTTTACAGCTCAACGAATAAAATAAAAAAATCATAAAAGACTAAATTGATTACTCTGATCACTCCAAAAGTACTTTGTCATACAATCAATGATGACAAAAATAGCTAAAATAGGCATTTTACAAGCTTGCAATGTGTCACAATGTGACGTGCTTGTAGATCCTCCTGCTATTTTAAAACAGAATAAAATAATACAGTTGATTCTTTTTTATAATCGATTTGTTCGATTTACAGTGGCACCCCTACTCAATACTCAGATGCTCCATTCACTTATTTGTTTAACTTCCGCTGCACAGCACGTATCGTCTGCACACAGTTGATGACGAGCATATCTGTTCTCCTATTATGTGGTTTAGACTAGAGGGACAAATTATGGGGACCAATTGCAATTATTGCATGCGCCCCCCTGCCCACTGATTGGTTGGGAAATGAAAGGTTGACTCACTTCCTATGCCTGAAATTTAAATGGCTTTGCCCAGGCTTTTCTTTTTGAGCCCAATGCAAATTAAACTAGAAAAAGTGCCCCTCGGGGCACAGGTCTTCAGGTCAGGTTGTGGCCTCCTGGTGGCACTATAATAGGCCAATGTGAAAAGGGTGCCATGTCTTCTTATGCCTTGGATGGCAATTGGATGATTTGAGGCATTTTGTTCCAAAAATGTGTTTTACAAAAATCCACCTGCTATAACAGGCCAATGTGAAAAGGGTGGGATATATTCCTCAGTCTAGTATGAAAGTCTGTGAAAGATTTCACGTAAATTGCACGGTATGTTCATGATTTGAGGCATTTTATTCAAAACGGGCCAATCCTGCAAACTTGAAAGCCAATGTTAGCCAATTAGGATGGAATATGAAATATCTGACAGATCCGTCTTGAACACAAGATTATAGAGCGTCGCAGTCCCGCCCCTTCGAGACCCGGACAATAAATCCCCGTTCCATTTTCCTCATAGACTTTTCAGAAAGTATTTATTTAAAGACGTTTACGCTGCGGACAAAGCCAACTCTTGTCGTGACAAATCATGACAACAAACAAAAAACACTTTTTGTGTTGTTTTTCTTCTTTGTAATTATTTGTTTGGTCGAAAAAAAATTGTGTTTGTTGTCATGATTTGTCACGACAAGAGTTGGCTTTGTACGACGCTTATAAGGTCTTTAAATGAATACGTTTTGAAATGTCTATGGGAAAAATGCATTGGGAACTATTTCCTGGGCCTGGCGTCGTCATGAAAGGGGGCGGGACTGTGACACTCTATAGAGATAGTGTGTAATGATTTGCGGGATTTTTGGACAGAATCTGGAGGAGTAATATCAAAAAATGTGTTTTTCAAAAGTCGGCATCCAGGGAGTGTGTGTGAAAAAATTGGCATCGACCGGGTTAACGGTGCCGGAGATTAGCTGTACACAGACGGACGGACGGACACACGGACTCACACACACACGGACGGACGGAGTGCAAAACATACTCTTTCCCCCTGCCTTCGGCCTGGTGGAGACAATTAAAAGCCCGTGGACACTGACCAGACATCCATTCCACAGGAATCTTTGAGAGGTGATAGCTAGCCCATCCTATGCCCAGCTTTGTGTGTACCCCATAGCGATGATTTGATTAGCTGAGCAACGGAATTGAGGATAACAAGTGAGGACGCCAATTGTGATGGGCCGTACTGTGATGATGTATGATGATAAGAGCGCCCCTCACGAGTGTGATTATGTTTTGTGTGTCTGTATGTGGATCTGTCTGTCCATGGGAAATGCCTTCCAAAATATGGTTGGTAGGCCTTTGAGTACACTTGACCATGAAAGGCAAAAGCCGGACTCTCCATCAGTGTACATCAGGGGTGATCACCCTTTTTTGACTTGAGAGCTACTTTCAAAATGACCAGCTCAACCAGATCTACCCACCTAGTTTAATGTATCTGAGGGGGCTTTAGAATAGCAGCGCTGGCATTACATATGAGACACATGCACTTGGAATGGGAAATAGAGGGAGAGTAATGGAATAGGTAGGGTTTTTTTGTATTTCACTTTTTGATGTCAACCAATCAAGTCACATTTAATTCAAGTGGCAGATGCCAAGAATTGTCTTTTATATATTTAATTTAAATATTCTTTAAGGGCATGTCATGTGATCTACCTTTGTGCCTTTGTGATCTACTGGTAGATCGCAATCTACCTTTTGGGCAGCGCTGGTGTACATGCTTCCTGTTTTCAACACTCTTTAAGAGCTTTACCCATTAATAGGCCTTATAGCCATTCTGAGTAATTATACGTAATAATTGATTCTCTGCCATAACCTAATTTGGACCCCTTAACCAAGCCCATCCACTTTTTTCTTTAATGCCGACCTCACCTGAAGGTCATTTTTGTCATTTTTGTCATTAAACATTAAAAGTCATCAGCTACATTGGAGCTGTGCATGCGATGTCTTTGCTAACATCCCGAATACACCTGATGTTGTCTTTGTTGACACCAGACACAAGGAGGTCCTGATTCTGGAGGTGGGCTGTGTCTTTGATTTGTACATGGACCAGGCATTCCAAGATAAATATTCTAAGTATCAACCATTACTTGGAAGCATAACAAACTTGGGGTATCGCTGTAGATTTGCCATACTGATATTCGGAAGCCTGGGACATGTGCACAAACTGACCATGAGTGGCCTAAGAATAGCTGGCATGACAAAAAGCAAAGCTAAACAACTTGCCAAATACTGTTCTTTCTCGTCTGTTATAGGCAGTTTGTCTGTGTGGAGGAGGAGGTGCCATGTGTATCCTTAAGTGAACATGAACTGTCAATCCCGTTATATTTGTTTCCTTGTCAAATTAATTGTAATTTGTGGATTCAAATAAAGAAATCGAAGTGTGTGTGTGTGTGTGTGTGTGTGTGTGTGTGTGTGTGTGTGTGTGTGTGTGTGTGTGTGTGTGTGTGTGTGTGTGTGTGTGTGTGTGTGTGTGTGTGTGTGTGTGTGTGTGTGTGTGTGTGTGTGTGTGTGTGTGTGTGTGTGTGTGTGTGTGTGTGTGTGTGTGTGTGTGTGTGTGTGTGTGTGTGTGTGTGTGTGTGCGTGCGTGCTTGCGTGCGCGCGATGTAATGGGTGTGATTTTGATGTATTAGTATATATATATAACTAGCACTCATGCTAATACACTGTAAGCAACACATCTACAGATTGTGCAATATGCAGTGTGATTATGATGTCCATGCCAAATAAACACAACACAACACAACTTTAATTTCCCCTCTCCCAGAGCCTATGCATGATAATGGCACTCAGACAATCAAGGCAGAGGTGGTGGAGCCTGTGGTCGACGTGCAAGAGGCATGCAGAGAAGAAGCCAACACCAGCTCCAGCCTCTCTCCCTCACCCAGAACAGTCTATACCTTCAATGATGGCAAGGTCAGTCTCTGTGGACATTGTTTCCACTCATTACATTTGTTTCCCTTATCTCAGTTTCTCCTTTTATAACTTGCTTCGCTCTTACCCTGTTGTCTTCCGTATCTCTGTATGTCTTGTTTTTCAACCTGACCTGCTAGATTATACCGAGTGACCCCACTTAACCACTCTGACGCTCCTGATCACTTCCTTTTTATTCTTTCTCAATCCTTGGCTCTCTGCCTGCTGTTGATGGTGGGAAGCAGCTTTATTTCATAGGAAATGCTCTATTTCCTTTAACACGTGTGAACCAGAGAACATGCGGTTATAGTTAATCAGCCTTTTCTCTGCGCCATGGCTGCCCTACCCTAGCAAGTAAACAAGGTTTAGAAGATTATTATTGTTCCTGCTAGCCTGGCCAGCATCATCATCAGTGTTTATTAGGCTGTTAGGTCCTTTGCTCTCCCCACCGCTGTAAGTCAGCCTGCGTCCTGTCTCTGATGACAGGGAGGGAATTGGTACTACAAGCTCTGGGGCCCGCGGCCACTTCAAGCGTGAAGAACACAAGCAAATTAGAACTCTCCTGCATCAGGGACACCATATTAATTATTTGCACCGGAGGAATTTAAAGTGACTGACAGTTAGCCGTAGAAAGAGAACAAGTTGGAAGGGGGGGAAATAAAAGGGGACGAGAAAGAGAGAGAAAAATAGAAAAGAAGGATATAATGCAGCAAGGGTAAAATATAATGTCTAACTTGAGGGTGTTGAGGATCTTGACTGCCGGCCAGGGGCCTGAAGCACCTTATTCTGACAGGGAGAAACCTTTTGGGTGGCAGTCTAAAGACTTTGTGGTGATAAGACAGGAGTGAAGGTTAATGAGAGGCACACAGGGACTGGGAGATGCATCCCAGGGAGAACACCCACAGCAGGCCGCCATGGCTGGCAATTGGCTTTGGGCATCCTTTGGTGCGAATCATCGAATGTATGCAATGTGTCGCAGGCGTTTGTAGAAATCTCCAACAGGCTGTGGAGGTAATCCAGGACACAAGCACCCGCTGGTCCAAGCATATTTATGTGCTTTGCACTGCACTGTGAAAGTGGTGCTCCCCAGAATTTATATTTTGGCTGAGAAGTGAGCCAATAAGATGAGCTCAGCTGTTGTTGGCTATGATCCAGTTCTGTCCAGTGGACTTTAGACCAGGGGGGCAGTCAGACAGATATTTTGTGAAGCCACTAAGGAAATCGGGACTTCCTGAAAGTTCATATAATGGCCTGTTGTGGCGCTGTCATTGGGCCCAAAAAAAAACATATCTCCATAGAGGTCCATGTATTTGGGCCCAACTTCACCTAGACTGTATTACCTTCATAAACATGGTCATGAATACTTTCTGCTTCCAGTCACTAGTTTAAAGTCTCATTTTTCATGTCATAATATTATTTTTGGAAGATGATGGTCCCATTTATGAAAAAAATAACTCTGCTTGTAAAATAAGATTTTTAAAGTTCTCTTTTTGTCAACCAACTTAACAATTCTATTTCCTTTGATGCTAACTGTATTATCAATACCACATGCATAGTTTGGCATAGCTTATGCCAAACTTGCCATGTCACACTATTCCAGGGTTTCAGACTTTCAGTACATCATGAGGACCACAGCTCAGTTATATTTATTCGTACTTGTAAGTGTTTTAATGTATTTATTCATTTTAATCAATCCCCACTGACACCGACTACTGCATCCACTACCACTTTTTTGCAGGTGCACCTGGGCGGTGGGATCTGGGTGGAGGAGGAGAAGTGGCACCAGCTACAGCGGACCCAGGGAGACTCTAAGTTCACCAAGAACCTGGCTGTCATGATCTGGGGTACGGAGACCCTGAAGAACCGCAGCGTCACTGGAGTGGCCACCAAGAAGAAGAAAGACGCCTTGCCCAAACCGCCACTATCCCCCAGCAAGCTGAAGATAGTCAGAGGTAAGACTCTCAGCCACACATGCATGTCTTTAACTATATGAGTTTATTTGTTAACTATTTTATCGCGGCTAGCTATCTAGCCGGATCTATTGTTAAAAACTGCCGTGGGGCTCAACCATTATATACATGGAGTATACTTTGGGGTCTGTATATATCATAGAGCTATAAAGGATAGAGACCGAACCAAACCGGAGCGTTAGCCCCGCTCCCCTCTATTCATTTCAGTGGAAGTTGCTCAGTGGCGTTTTGAAGCACCCGGAAGACTGCCGGAAGTATAATTATAACTCAATGGCTCGAGCGAGTGGAAGTTTAGCCTAGCCTAGCCTACGCACGTGACGTCATAAACGTCCGTCCACCTCCATTAAGGTGCTGCAATTCCACATTTCGCCAGTAGGTAGTGGCATCTTCAACGTTGGATAGCGTTACTGGGGGCTTGGTATATATACACGGACCTAGCAAATGTAAAAAACGGTGAAAGTATAGAAGTATAGTTTTTTTAGTTGTTGTTATAGACCTCTCTGGAATTCTTAATGGAGCTGCACAGGACCCTTTGGGAGAGACAGTCAAAGGGTGCTGTAGTACCAGGGAGAGGCAGGATTTCCTGAGGCAAACATCAAAAGAATAGAGACAGGACATCTGTCAATGCGCCAGGGAAAAGAGGCACTCGCCTCACCTTTTGACGCTTGCAGCTGGTTTTGACAGGCTAATTTTTTTTAATAATGAGAGTCTGGCATTTGATGCTATGCATGCAGATAGCATAGCACAAATCAACCTGAATTAATTAAGGTAGAAATATAGTCATGGGAATTTTTAGTAAAATGTTATGGAAATGTCATGGAATTTCATTGGTAAAAAGGCACGGGAACCCTTTTTTAACATAAACGTTTGCATGTGCAAATCAGATTAATTATTATCAATATTAATTAAACACCTTGGTTTCCAATGCAGGGCAAGAAAGTATGTTGTTTTGCCCATTGGCCATGATGGGTACCATATAAGTAACCTGCCACATATTCTATATGCTTACCACGGTACTGATAAAGAAGACATCTTTCCCAGCCACATTTGTTTAAGCATTTGTCGTGGAACCGTTAATTTCCCACCCTGTTCATCATTTGCTTTTAAACAAATGTATGAATTAATTAATGTACCATTGTAAGCACTTTGAGTAGGCACGTTATGACGTTACGTAGTGCATAGAAAAGCCCTATAAAAATGAAGTCTGACTTCTCTCACTTTCTTCGCCCCCAGAGTGTCTCTACGACAGAGTATCTCAAGAGACGGCAGACAGTGCAGAGATCACACAGAGATTGTCCAAAGTGAACAAATACATCTGTGAAAAGATCATGGACATTAACAAGTCCATCAAGAATGAGGAGCGACGGGAATCCAAGCTGCTCATAAGACAAACCGTCAAGATGGAAAACTTCACCTATGATGGCATGTAGTGTTCATCTGTTGTCACGCCAGCGCCTTCTACCCCCTCTGTGGACTGCCAGACAAAGATGAGGGGAACTTGGGCAACGAGGAAGGTGTTTATTGCAGTTAAGGGTTTGTTAATTTAACACTTCATACTGAGTGATGAACAGAATCCCTTCTTCTCTGCAATGGAACAGTCCCTATTGGTCAGTTGGCTAGCTAGCAGACAGCTTTACCCACCCAGTATATGCAGTCAGAACATGACTGCATTAGTTTGAGTCAGACAAACTGGTGTTTTATTATTTTTAATATATGCTTTTAAATGGTGGAGGTGTGGAAACATGGATTTTCAAGGTGTGTGTTTGCATGAGGAAGAACAGAGTGATAGAGTTAGAAAATATATCAGTGCTCAAGCTATTGTTCTGTGTCAGAACATAATTTAGAGTCCTTAAACTCTGTAGAATTAAGAGATTATTTAACTGGATATACTCTTCTGATGCTATGGATGACGATGCTAGCTTGTGTGTTGACTAAGTAAGATGTGGAAGAGATGTGCAAGCCATTTTAGTGGCTGATCACTGGATGCAGGATGTTTGAGTGTGTACTATTGGTACCTAATACTTAATGCATGGAATTAAGAAAGTTATGGTGAATAACTAGAAGCACTTTTAAAGCAAGAGATGAGATACACAAGTCTTAATTGGCAATAGCCATATTGCACAGACATTCTGTTGCCCCTAGAGATTAAATCTTAGTCTCGCCTTGCCAGACGATCAGAGGTCTCTGCCTGAAAGCCAATCATGTCACCACCCCAACGACTTTGGATTGGTTCAGACATGCCGTTTTCTTTTTCTTTTTTAAGTTCTCCAAATTGTTTCTACCCAGTTTCAGCAACAAAAGCTGGGAGATTGTCCTCAGTCTCTAGTTTACCAAAGTTTTTAGAGACCGATGTGTGAGACTCAGTGAGTGGTCATTCTCATTTTGGCCATACAGTTTTGTAGCATAGCATTGTTGAAGAGTGGTCGAGTATG
The DNA here is from genome assembly GCF_963924005.1 of Protomyctophum bolini. NCBI lineage: Eukaryota > Metazoa > Chordata > Actinopteri > Myctophiformes > Myctophidae > Protomyctophum > Protomyctophum bolini. The sequence goes on from NC_137869.1 coordinate 14,085,189, forward strand.
TGCCGACATCCTGGCACACATGCTTTCTGATCTGATGTCCTTTATTGATTTGTCTGTTGTTGTTTTACTCAGATATAAAAGAATAGTCATTTAACTTCCCCCCTCCCCCCCACACTTAAAAAAAACATGTCTATGATTAATCAGAAAAGGGGAAAGGACTCTCCAACCAGATGTCATGTTCTAGTGTTACTCTTAATCAAAGCTCTTCCCTACAGACATCGACTGTTTAAGGAGTTGTACAGAGGTAAAGGCATATTGATGCCTAGAAAGGCCTTATAATGGATTTGGCAATCACTGGGGGTCTGTGTGTGCCCCTGGATTTTCTAGTAAGCTGTGATTGTAAATATACAGTAAGCATAAGATGAAGCTTCACCTGCACTTTGCTGTGAGAATGTAAAGAGGTAGCTAGGTACTGTATTTTCTATTTGAATCCACACCATTGACTCAAGCTGAGCTGGGTCACCTTGCATTATAGTCCCTTTGGGCCACACAGCTGGAGCTTTGTGAGATGAGACTAAGGAGAGTGTGGAGCGCTGTCCTTAGTGTGGAGCCGTGTTAGCCGTGGGTAAAGCTGTCTGAGGCACTATCCTGTGCCGCCAGTGTTCTCGTCTAGACCCCCTTGTCTTTTTTAAGCTGCACCACAGGGGAACTGAGTAAGGTCGCTCTAGTGACAACTTCCTGTGAGCCATGCCAACGGAACTTTGGAAGATATCCTTTTTTTCTCTTTAAGTTTTCATATTTTCTTTTTTTCCCCCTTTTTTTAATTCTTTCTCTTATTTTTGTTTTGCTCCCACATGGTTTGTGGTGGCTGGCTGTCTGCAGGCTGGAACTAAATGCTGCAGATTGAAATCTCAACTGTGACCTAGCTGTAGCTAACTGTGAATCTGCTGCAGAGCTGCCAGTCAAGCCTTTTCTTATCCTCACACCCTTCTACATTTGTGTTTGTTGGTTGGTTTACGTCTGTCTGGATTTTTGTTATTTCTTACACTTCCATCAATATTTTGTTGTTACCATGTTCAAAGATATTTTAGTGTACATAAAAAATGCATCTTTCTATTTTTCACCAAACATAAATATTTCAGTTTCCAGTTCTGTTATTACCATTTTAACTCTGTTGTATATTTTTTGTTTGTTTATTTGATTGATATTGTAATTTCTTTGTTAACTGGCTTTTTCTTTTTTCCTTCAGGAATTGTTGGCTTTAAGCTTGATATTGTATCCAATTGTAGATCACTGTTTATCTACAAACAAAAAGAGAAAATAGTAACGCTCCCTTCCCCTGCCTAAATGATCTCTTTGTAAAACATGAGAGATTAGATGAGGCTACCCTTGACATGATGGTACTTATATTGTACCACAGTTAGAAATAAGTTATTCAATAAGCCCCACTTAGGCTATGCTCTTGATTTGATTTCTATTGGTCTACCACAGGAAGACAATACAAAAGTTCTGCATTGTTGCATTGTTAAACCATGTTAAATTAGCAGTCTACATGCAGTAGGTGACACAAATAATTTACATTTAATGCACTTTAAAACATCTGGACAATTTGTCGAATCTTAACCAATTTTATTCACAGTATTCGTCCAAAACGTTTATTTTCTTTTCATTATTTTTTACTTTTTTATGCGTTTCTTTAATTACGAGGAAAATAAGGCCCAACAATCAATGTTATTATTAAGCACCTTAAAACGACACCAGACTGTGGTGAGTTTTAGACTTCTGATTTGTTTTTGGGTTTTTTTGTATGGGAAGAACGAGTTATGGGAAAAAGAGAGGGTTATGTTTTGCCATATTTTACAACTTAACAACAAGTTATGGGGTGTTTCAAACACCAGGCTTCCGTACGTCAACTGGATTCTGAAACTCCAACATGGCTCCCTCTTGCTTGACCCATAATGGTTTATCCTGGCAAATGGGTGAACAAAAAAAACTCTACTGTCAACTTGCTTGGCTTTCTAGTTTATCTACTCATCTAAAGCTCTTTAACAATGAAATGTGTACGCTGGCTGGATTATGTGCTTTAACTGAATGTGTCAAGATGCTGGGTGTGTACAAATATGAGGTATATATACAGTATATACAGTAAATATAAATACATATAGAATAGATAGATAGATGATAGTGTATTTTTTATGGATGACTGGTAATAATATGCCAAAGTATTGAATCCCAAGATAAAGGTAAAGGTAGGCGACGCTGACTGAAGAATCAGCAGGGTTTGCACAAAAAATGGCTCTCGAGAGGGTTTTAGAGCTTAGTGAATCTCAAGCCACAGCAGAGATAAAAATTAGCTATATGTATTATTTTTTTGTCTTCTAAAATATATCCCTTATTCATGGTGTCCTTGTTTAAACTACATGCACTTGCAGCTTTTACATAGTGTTTAAAACAAGTCTGCTGTGTATAGTCTCGCTGAAATTATGTGACACGTTGTCATTGCAGTTGTTGTCTCTCTTTGTTTTCTCTGATGCCAAAGGGGATGCAGTTTAAACAGTACTTAATATAGAGTATTAATAGAACTATTACATCACCTGTATAATGTTAACATCTTTGTCAAAGGCTAGTTTCTTTGAGCTCGATTAAGCCTAATCCTTTAACTAAAACCATCTTCAGAGGATAATCTCTGTTTCTAAAGTATGCTTTTAACCCAGATTTGGCTTTCTCTGTGTGAAGCCAGCCCATGTTGGATGTAGTGAGTCACATGCTGAGGACCAGTTTGGTAGAACTGCAGAACATCAGCAACATAACATTGAACACGCGCACACACACGTATACACACTGGCAGAACCATTGATTGATGTTGCCATTAATGGCTCTATAACATGCCACCATACTGCCCAGTGCTCTTCACAATGGCTTTTCAATAGAAAGGTAGGGACATCACTTACTCTGTGGTCCCTGTCCAGTGTTATACCGACCGTATATAAGTATATATATTAAAAAAACAAGTGTCCTGTTCTGCTAATTGTGGCATGGACTGGATATAGGAGAGAAAAAAATGAGAAGAAAATAGTATTTCTGCCAGGTCATCTTTGCTTGCCATTTTTGCTTAACGTGTTAACACACATCCTGTCAAAGTGAGTAATCTTTGTGTTGCCTTTTGACAGGTTTATAGGAGATATCAGTCTTAGCAGCACTGTGTGAAACGGGATCAGGAACTTGCATCCACCAGTTCTCTGAGTTTTTAAACAACTACCTAAGACCCATTACTGTTTAAGCCTCAGATACAATGTCAAACTTACTCCAAATAAGACAGTCAGGAAAGGAAACATTGTGGGCTTATTATTATGTTTTTTCTTACAGTAACTGTGGGCATTCAAGGCTCTACAGTGATATATTGTATACAATCCACAAACCGGTTCTACTTCATCTAGCTTCACCGTCCTACCTCATTGCTACTCTGGTGTTAGTTTGTTAGTGACTGTAAACGATGTATGTATATTTTAGGAAAGCTATACCTGATTACTCTTCTCTCAACCTGTACAGCATATAAAACTTATAAAACACCTCAGTACACAAGAATATAATTCTTAAGGTGTAAAAAACAAAGTTTTATGACCTGCTTTTAAGACGCTGCTGTGAAGGGGTGTCTGCGTGAGGGGTGGGGGGGGGTCGTCTGTGATAATGTATCTCTGCTCTTTGCTATGTTGTGCAGTTGATTAGTGGGCGTTCTGTCTGTGTTCCGCTTTCTCAGATTTTTACTGGTTGATGGTGCTACCAGCAAACAGGTTCTTGAACCGATATGTCTCTCTCTGACCTCAAATGGTGCTACGTTTTTTCTATGTTTTTATTCCACATTCAGCTATTTTATTCAGGTGTGTGAATTACCCATATCCCACCAAGCAAATCGAATTTTAAGCCAAACTTTTTAGCAGAGTGATTAACCACCATAGTATCCAACGACTGCTATCCATCCAAATATTGTAGCTAGTTAGTTATATTATATTCTCAGCTGTGAGTATCAACCGTACCTCAAAACCTGCCGTTTCTCAATGGATGCATCTGCTTCTAGAACTCCCTTGTGTCTGCCGATTGTATAGTACATTGTCAAAGTATATTATGGAAATATGCATATATTAAAGTTGAGTAGACTTGGCTACATCATTCTCAAGTGACTTTAGAACAGTGACACTGTTCGATGTGGCATACTAGGTTGGCTTTCCTTAAAGCCCAAACCACACCAATGATTTGCCACGCAACTCCTTGCAACATGCAACTACTTGCAACCATTATCAACCAATGGAAGATGCAAGGAGTTGCATTGTTGTGGTTGACCTTAAATCTGTTTTGTTGCAAGGAGTTGCGACTAGTTGCAACTGGTGTGGTTTGGACTTAAGTCTGAATTATACTTGGTTGTGCACTGGTGTCACGCACCAATTATAGATTCCCACGCTCATAAAGCATAGGAACACATCATGTATAGCTAAAAGATCTGCTATATTCGTTGCACTACTAAGTATAACTCAGACATTACAAAATCTCATTATAGTATCTGTAGATTTGGTCCGCAGCAAAGTGTTTTGTTTCTTGTGTCATTGCAGTAGTTCAACACAGCTTGTGTTCAGAGGGGGACTATTCACTTGATAGTTCCTGCTCTGTAAAATCCTTGGTGTTAAATGGATTTAGAGTTATATTCAGTATTTTTACAGTGTGAAAAACAGTTGACCTGTTAGAAATCCAATTGAGTTTGTTAATGTACTACATGTATGTACCAAAGAGGGCCTTTTCTGAGAGAGAATGAAACACACTAAGATCATTGAAGAACTTTGGATCTGTTGGATTATTATTGGTCAACAAAACATTATTGACAATAATGTTTTGATTGGACCCCTGATGAAATGCTGGTTTTATCTGATCACAAGCTGTGTGCTCCCTGCTTATCAATCACCTTTTGATGTCCCTCCACCTTGCTGCTGAATATATAAATATCTGAAAGATATACGTATGAAAATGTTCTTATCAATATTCTCTTTTTTTTTTAAGATGTCAATTATGTTTCTCATGAATTACTGTGAACCAGAGTGGTAGATGCATCACAGTAAAGCAAATGGGCTATATAAGATCAAGGACATTAATCACACTTCAAGTGCTAAACATGTACAGTGGAGTCTAATGGTTAATATACTGTATATGACCGTGTCAGGCAACGGAAAAACTACAAGCTTGTAGAATGGCTAATTTTGGCAAAATATATAAATCTAAGCCTTAGAAGTCCACTGAACCAGTGCACCAAAGTGTTTGAAGTGTGTAATTGTCCAGTATAGCGTTGCTGTATCTGTCAATACACATATGTATGTATTTATTCTCTACTTTGACCATGTCTGTGAGTGTGAAATGTGCTGAGGAATCTCTCTCAGCTTGAGAGCCAGGGGTTTAGATATGGAAGGGTTGGTGTACTTGGAAACATACAAGACCTTTCTTTTCACCAGCTTCATGCAAGTCTATAGCTTGACTGCCGGGGGAAATTGGCCAGTCAGTTTGACAAAATTTGTAAATGCTGTAATAGTTGCTGTCAATGCCTGGTCGGAAAATCAGTGCGAGCTTTAGTCAATTCCTCAGACTGTCACAGTCCTGGCTGAACTGGCCAGCACTGAACCAAGAGCAGCCCAGTGCTGTGTGTGTGTATGAGTGAGTGTATGTAAAGAGAGATCGAGGGAGACTGAGAAAAAGGGAGAGAATTGAATTTGGATTTGTAAATGTGTCTACAGACCCCTGAGAAACTGAGCCAGAGGGACAAAAGTGTGACTTGTCAAATCTGTACAGAACGGATTAATCCTTTCCTACTTCTGAACGTTACTGCTCTGGTATATAATGTACTGTCTATAATAGCTGGTCTAACTGTAACTAGAGTAACTTCGACTGTTTGGAGAGTGATTACCAATGGTTACAATTGATATGCCACCATGTTGCACAAGTGACAACAAAAAGAAATATCACATTTCTCCTTAATAACACAAAACATATCTGATGTCTTTGTGCTGGTAATGTGTAATTATATCATACAAAGGTGGGAAAATATAAGAGAAAGTCATATGAATGTGTCTCCTCTAATTGCCAATTTGTGAACGTGGCTGCGTGTCCATAACAACTGAAAATTGCTCTTTGGTAAAGATTTGGATGGTGGGAGTATGTATGGTGTATTCCTGATTGATTTTATGACCATTGTGGCAAAAAAAACAAATGGATTTGGAACCTCTGGATGTTGATCCTGGGAGTGAGATTGAACTCTCCATGACTCCATCAACTTCTGAACCCCACAATGGCATCCCTACATGTTCATAAATTGTAATAAAGTGTTATAGAAAAAATGTACATGTCTTTGCTAAAAACCGGTCACACCTCCTGCTATGCGAACAACTCTTTGACGCTTAGCATCCTGTTCTGTTTTGTTCTGTTCTGTGTTTCTCTTGCTGCAGTCAGGTACACCTGTTTAATGTACAGATCAACAAAAATAAATTGAGACTTTTATTCTATCAGCACAAGCCTATTATCTTCATTGTTGGTGATCTGTTCTTTCTGCCAACATTTTTAACATTTAATGTATAGACAGTTATGTCCATGTCATGAAGTAAGATCTAATATGGTGTTCAAAAAATGTTCTCCTTTGCAGTGCTATAAGATCACCTTTGAGGGTCAAAACAAATGTATATAAAAGAGGTTAAAGGAGTATAATGGTATACGTATCGTATACGGTACTATTGGTGCAAAACCTTATATGTGTAAGCTTTTTAGGAACTACTGTATAAGAACAGTATAGTTATTGCGGCCATAGCTGAGTGGTTTGTGAGCCAGAGGCCCTGGTTGTCCCATGTTCGATGCCAGGCCAGAAATGTGTTCATGTGTCCCTGAGCAAGACTCTTAACCCCTAATTGCTCCCCAAGCGCCGTAGAATGGCTGCTGCTGAGCACTCATCCTATAGTTATAGGATGGCTGCTCAGTGCTCTATAGTAGTGAGCACCCATCCTATAGTTATAGGATGGCTGCTCACTGCTCTAGTAGTGAGCACCCATCCTATAGTTATAGGATGGCTGCTCAGTGCTCTAGTAGTGAGCACCCATCCTATAGTTATAGGGTGGCTGGCTGCTCAGTGCTCTAGTAGTGAGCACCCATCCTATAGTTATAGGATGGCTGCTCAGTGCTCTAGTAGTGAGCACCCATCCTATAGTTATAGGATGGCTGCTCACTGCTCTAGTAGTGAGCACCCATCCTATAGTTATAGGATGGCTGCTCAGTGCTCTATAGTAGTGAGCACCCATCCTATAGTTATAGGATGGCTGCTCAGTGCTCTAGTAGTGAGCACCCATCCTATAGTTATAGGATGGCTGCTCAGTGCTCTATAGTAGTGAGCACCCATCCTATAGTTATAGGATGGCTGCTCACTGCTCTAGTAGTGAGCACCCATCCTATAGTTATAGGATGGCTGATCAGTGCTCTAGTAGTGAGCACCCATCCTATAGTTATAGGATGGCTGATCAGTGCTCTAGTAGTGAGCACCCATCCTATAGTTATAGGATGGCTGATCAGTGCTCTAGTAGTGAGCACCCATCCTATAGTTATAGGATGGCTGCTCAGTGCTCTATAGTAGTGAGCACCCATCCTATAGTTATAGGATGGCTGCTCAGTGCTCTAGTAGTGAGCACCCATCCTATAGTTATAGGATGGCTGCTCAGTGCTCTAGTAGTGAGCACTCATCCTATAGTTATAGGATGGCTGCTCACTGCTCTAGTAGCAGTGTTGGGTGTAACGGCGCTATATTAATAACGGCGTTATGTAAGGGGCATTAGGGACTACTTTTATTGGTAACGGAATAAAGTAACTTGTTAGTTTTGCAATTTAGTAGTTAGTTCCTTAGTTACATTTCCAACAAAGTAATCCCGTTACTATAATGTGTCCCTGTTCATTCTGTTGGCAAGATTTAAAAATAATAAAGCCCCGATCTGTCTGCGGAGTTTATTTCTCCTGCCTTCTGTGTGATTTATCCTTCCAAGCCCACTATACCATGTACTATACATCCTGCGTCTACTACATCCTGTAGTTCACTTAAGAAATAAAAGTATTGTTACAAGCAGCTTTTATTTTGAAGAGGAAGAGGAAGTTGTTTCGGTTGTAGCCAGTTACCATGACAGTGGTGCCGGGTGGTAGTGGAATAATAAAAACAACATGCTTTTAGCCAAAGTTCATAAAAACCGCATGCGTCTATGACTTAAACAATGTAGGCTAAACACTTCGGAATTACGTTAAACATGGTATATCCACCGTGGCGGCGTCATTAGGTGAGTACTAGTAAATTAATTGTTAAGTTTCATAGTATCATTCATCATTCATCAACAGGCTGTTGTTGATGATGCCCCCCAAAATGAACAGGTTACACAGCCTACAGGATTCTCATTATGTTACTGTCACTGCCTGCAAGGATGGCCGCCGTGCCATTTCTTATAAACTATCTAATTCATACGTGGGTCGTCGTGGGTCCACGTGGAGTTGTTATTGTTGTTCATGGGCCACTCTCTGCACTATAGCTCTTTCTGTCCAGTCCTACGTGTATAGGCTGGCGATTGTGGCGACTTATATTCGTTAATAAAGAGAGCTGTAAAGGGGATATTGTCTATGGTCAGTTCATGGTGTGTATCATTCTCGTTTTTAACCGGGCCGTGATAATGCGGCGCATTGACGGTAGGCAGTAGGGCTAATACAATGTAACCAACTTGCGCAAGCATAAAAAAAATGCGTTTTAATTGTCTGGTAACGGAAAATAACGGAAAAATAATCTAACTTGTTACTTTTCTCAGAAGGTAATCTGTAACGGTAAGGGATTCTTTTTATGGGCAGTAATCCAGTAACCTAACGACGTTACTTTAGAAAGTAACGATGCCCAACACTGGTGAGCACCCGGCATTTACCCATCCTATAACGTGAAATTTGTGCTCTGCATTTTATTTTCAGAGTTCACATTTCATGCATGTATGTGCACAAATAGGTGACAAGCTCAAGGAGTGGGGACTATTCTATTCTATATAGGCCTACTTTAGACCCATATGCTATATTTCTTTAGATTCTACAAAGTAAAAGTGACATTTATTTAATTAATCGGATGATTACGAAACTTTTAACACAACTAGAGGACCCTGTGAACATTAAATTCAAGTGACAGAATCTAAAATTGGAGTTACAAGGTTTTCAAACAGTGCTTTTTGAACACCAACTTATTCAGTCTCACAACCCCATGACGCCACCCAAGCAGATGGATATCCAAGCAGACAGAGTAAGATGAGCTCTCGTGTTATTTCCCAGACAGCTACGCAAATCAGTGTGTGTGCTCTTAGTATTACTCCCATTTCACACCACATCTGACAACAACCTTCCTTCCACATGGGCTCTGAACTCAACTTCAATCACAGCCAAAATCAATCCCTTCACATCCCCTGTGGCGTCTTTGACCCTAGATTTGGGTTTGAGGTGTGTGTGTGTGCGTGTGTGCATGCGTAAGCGTACATGTGTGTGTGGACCAGCAGTGAAGGGTGAGGATTAACAGGCGGATTGATCTCGGTGTCATCCCTGAGATACCCAGACAGTAGAAACCATGAATTCATTCTCTCAGCTGCTTTGCTGCCAGCCAATGGCAATGCCTTATGTACAGTAACGCAGTAACGTTGTCTCATAAAGATTGGATTTAAATATATAATAAGTAGATAAGATATAGTAGAAGTGATAGAAACCAGATCAGATTTCAAGCTACTTATTCTACCATGAATACTTTAATACCATTAATACGGCAACCTGGAGTTGTTCATAGTTGAGCCGCATGTTGGCCTTACCAGACTGGACACCCAAGGGCAGAGATTATGTTTCCACCCATGTCCCTCTGTTTGTCTGTGTGCGTGCGACCATGCATGCGTGCGTGCATGCGTGCCCAGGAAGTACCTCCACCCCAAATACAAAATCTCACCAGATACACAAACCTCTATACATTAATAGACAAGCTGGTCTAAAACATTACAAGGCATATTGTAATAAAATAAGAGTATCTCTATTCAGTTATCTTAGAATAGGCCTTATAATGTTGTAGACCAATGTTAAGGCTATTCTTTAAGTGCCGAACTTGTACTGTCAGATATTTTTGCTATTTGTCGTATGACAAATTATATAGGTCTTATGTGGTTAACCAGGTTATGCTTACTCCGATTATTATTCAATTATGATGATTAACAAAAGGTTAGGGTGTTGAAGTGACAGTTGCTGTTGTCTTGGCATTTTCTTAATCGTGTTAAGATCAGATTTTTCGGGTCAATGTTGTAAATTTGCCTCCCTTTCCCTTGTGAACAGACGCTTACTCCTGCTCATCTCTCTGCTCCTCTCTCCTGTCTGGCACGCTAATGCATTTCCATATATTATTGCCTCTGTAAGCAAGTGTGCCGTGTGCCCAGGCCCTTCCTGCAGCCCAAGGGGACTGCTCAATGTCATTATTGCTATGGCCTGCCACATGCCTGTAATGTATTGCTGCCTGGCTTTATTGGCAGCGCGATGATTCAGTGAAACTGATGATGGATCGGTGCTGGCTCGGTCTAGCTGGGCTGGGCTGGGTCAGGCCGGGTTGGGCTCTGCAGTGCCACTGTCTGTCTCAGAACACCATGTCCTTTCTCCAAACTGCAGGCTAGAAGGAGTGCATTTATGTCTCTCTCTCTCTCTCTCTCACACACTCGTGCACGCGCGCACACACACACACACACACACACACACACACACACACACACACACACACACACACACACACACATGCGCGCACAAAAACTAATGAATATGATCATCCTACTGCTTTCATGGAGCTGCCTGGAACATTGTCTAATTCATCGTGACTGATTTGTTTTCCCCTTTACTTCCTTGCCTTTACCAGGCAGTGCTGCATAATAGGTGGTTGTGATTATCTTTATGACTTTGTTGCCATGTGTGAATGTGAAAACAGAACTTGGAACAGGCTGCCTTTGTTGCTTCCTGGAAGGGGACGTGAGTGTGCAGGTGGCTGCATGTCTCCCCGTGCACGGTGCATATTGACTTGGTACACCACGACATGACAATGGAGCATATGGGAGAGATCATCATTGGGCACAATGATGTGTGCACGCATGCATGCACGCACACACGCACGCACGCGTGTGCACGCACGCAGTGCGCGCACACACACACACACACATTACACACTAGCCCTCCTCCTTGTTTCTGAGCATGTATACAGCATACATGGACAGCTGTTTTGCTCCTTCAGTGGACCGTCTCCTCTAGGCTGTCCTTATACTGAAGCACTGGCCCACTTGTTGAGACTGAGCTGTTGAGCTGTATTTCTTATAGCAAACACTGTGATTCATAATGGGTTAAGTTGGTTCAGCAGTTGTGGCTTTCAGATGTCCAGTGCCTAGAGGGTAGCTGTTTGTATGAGTTGGGGTTTTCCTGAAATACAGTTATAACTTCAGGTGTTTCTGATTCAGACTTCTATAGCCACGGCTTTTGTTGCCCTCAGTCAAGATTTTCTCGTCTCGGTTATAATGCAATTTACACAATATATAATTTTTTGACCGACCGACCGACCGTTAGTTAGTTAACAGTACATTTCTAGCAGCTATGAACAAATTTGCACAACACTTTGTGGAAAGGCTGGTCATGGGCCAAAGAAGAACCAATGAATCTTCCATGCTGATTGCACACAAGGAGGTGTGGCCAGTCACAGAAACACACATAACTTGTGAACAGATGAACATAACACCACAGCGCTTTGAAAAAGGTTTATCATGGGTCCAGGAAGAACTGATTAACTGGTCACATGCATCATTAAGTTATATTGGCCAAAAGGGGAAGTGGCGCCAGAAGCATCGCAACACGTTACAGACAAACTGCCACCTTGGCAGAGGTCTGTGCTCTGCTGAGCACATGTTCCACTGCTGGAAAGTAACTGCAGTACGTAGTAAGTACTTGTACTCAAGTGCTGTATACTTCAGTACAATGTTTAGGTGTTTTGACTTTACTTGAGTGTTTCCAATTTTTAATAGGCTACTTGTACTTCTACTCCATTACGTCTCAGAGGCAAATATTGTACTTTTTGCTCCACTACAATAATTGAATCTTGAGTTACTACACTTGCTATATGAAAATAGCCGATCTATAGCCTTGTAGATCTGCTATTTTCAAAAGATCTTTGTACATTTTTAAATGGGACGTTTTGCATACTGAGTACTTTGTTGTACTTTAAGTACGTTTTGATGCCAATACTTTTGTACTTTTACTCAAGTACATTCTGAATTCCAGACTACTTGTAACAGAGTATAGGCTACTTCTACATTGTGGAATTGATACGATTACTTAAGTAAAACGTCTCAGTACGTCTTCCACCACTGACATTTTCGTAGTTGTGTAACCCCCCCCCCCCCCCCCAGAAAAAGGCACACCATAATCAGTTTTGATCTCCATACATAAAGTAATTTACATATCATTCATTTACAGACACTACATCTTAGTCTTACACACTACATACATCTTTCAACACAATATGTGTGAAGTGTGTGGATGGGTGTGTATCCGGATGTGTCACTGTGGGGCCAAGAATATTGTTATAAATCATAAATGATCTATTTTTTCTTATTCCCATCTCTGCGCTGCTATATTTGTCTGAAAAGAGACTGCAGGGTTAATAGACATATGAATTTGGTTGTAATGAATTCTGCCTTTGGTCTTCAAAGTCATTAATGCACATGGAGGAGTATGCCAATCATGTCCACAGAACAATGGGGCTCTGCTTTTTCCCCATCCGTCCGTCCAGCCGTCACAGTCAGTACCAAAACTGAACACAATGCAATCATCAGTGTTCATTTATGTCCATTTACAGTAGTTGTATTTGTACACTAAATGAGATAAATTGAAACTGAAGATTTTACTGTGAATATTTAAAGCATCATATACATAACGTGACGTACACTTTTCAAAGGGGGCTATATTTGAACCCACTTGATGAAAATGCTGCAGGGAGTTTCTATATGCCTACAGTAAACTCCTCTTGGAGGCATTGCTTTATATAGATTATGTGCAGGGACTTGCCACCGAAGGACCCTTTTTCACATTCTTCTGCTGGAGGTGCTGAGCTTGTTTATACTGTACTTCCTCAAATCTGAGCTGTCACTAATATGTCACTAATGTCACTAATACCGTGAACCTATCGTAAATTGGATACTTGCTTGCTTGAACCTGAAACAAATTTGTTATTATTTGAGCAACAGTGGTGGGTGTGGCAGGCCTCTTGAAATATCATTATTTATTTTTGTATTGCTTTTTATGCAGGGAAAATATGGAGCAGAGTATTTTACATTACTTTAAAACGTGTCTAGAGGGTCATTTTAATTCATTGTTCGCATTTTGAAAAAAATTGACTGCAGACTGCAGATGTAAATCCATCAGCCACAGTGGCAACTGTATGTTGGGATATTACTTTGAAAATGCTATATCTTAGTTACAGTATAGTTTCAATTAAAAGTAATACAATATAAGATACCATTAGTTTTTGTGCCAAGTAATTTGTTATATTACTTTTGTGATTGCTGGGTTTATTGCACTGATAATGTTTTCACAAAGCTCCGCGTTGTGTTGATCAGCATGTTCAGGTTCTGGAACCCATCAATGGCCGGGCTATTGCATGGATTAAATAGGCTTTCTCTATCCCTCTCCACTCACTCCCTCTCTCTCTCTCTTTGGTAAATGGTGCATTTATTATATAATGCCTTTATCCAAAGTGCTTTACAATGTGCACTACATTCACACACCAGTGGAGAGAGGCAACCATGCAAGGCACCTGCCCATCAGGAGCAGTTAGAGGTTAAGTGTCTTGCTCAAGGACGACGAACTTAGAACCTTCTGATTCCCAAGTGCCCGCTCTGCCGTCCTCATGAGCCACTGCCGCCACACGCGCGCACGCACGCACACACACACACACACACACACACACACACACACACACACACACACACACACACACACACACACACACACACACACACACACACACACACACACACACACACACACACACACACACACACACACACACATACACACACACACACACACACACACACACACACACACACACACGGGTGGGGGGGGGGGCTTTCAAATGACTTCTATTAATTCAGATGGCTCCCCCAATTAACAAGATTCAAAGTGATGATGAATTTTTCATTCTCTGAGCATTTAAGCTAATTATGGCCCAAATGAGGCAGGTTGCGGTGTATCGCCATGGCGAGTGTTGAAAATGGCAGCCACTGTCACAGTGCCACGCTGTACTGCCACCCTAATCACTGCAGCCACTTAATATTCATGTGACATTGCTCTCCTCTCGCCACCTCTGTCCTCTGCTCTGTCTTCACTTCTCTCTTTTCTCCATCTCCTCTCTTCTCTTTATGTTCTGTCTTCCCTCTATCGTCCCTTCCCTTCTCCTCTCTGCACTGACCTTTAATTACCCCCCTGACACACGCACGCATGCACACACGCACGCACGCATGCACGCACGCACACACGCGCGCGCACACACACACACACACACACACACACACACACATGCACTCTCTCTCTCTCTTTTGCATTGTTGACGTGATGGCTCTAATGGAAATCAGCTAATTTCTATTTAAAATAGCATTTTAATGATAATATAATGCAGTAAATAAAGCTTGTTACAAGCTCAGCAATTTTGTCACATTCCAAGGACAATCAATCCAGATCAAATAGAATATGCTCTCCTCCTTCATTGGGGAGTGAGATGTTCTTTCTCGCCCATGTTAGCAGAACCTGTAGGTACAAAAAAACCACGCACAGAAAACACATTAGCAGGGCAGCCAACATGTCAGTCAACAGCCCTCCAAAAGTCTCCCTAGCTGAACAAGAGCATACATGTCTACCCTCCCTCTGTGGATGGCCCCAGATGAACCTATAAATAAAAAAGAAGAGTGTAAAATGAGACGATTTAACTCACTGTGCATTGTAGAGTTGTGGTTTCGTATTCCTGATACAAGTTTTGTGACGTTTGTGCCCAGTGGTTGTTTATACCATTATAATCATTTGATGTTTGATTTGTTTATCATAATCTCACCTTGAAATCTCCTAGAAATGAACACATCAGAGTTAATAGTTAAGGCTCCTTTGCTTGGTGACTGATCGTTAATCCCTTAGAGTAGATTCATATTGTGTTCACATTCTTTTGCACATCAAAGTTAAACCATCTATATAAATGAAAGGAAATGATCTGGAGCACGAAGCCAGAGTAGAGAGGGAGTGCCGCGAGAAAGAAAAACTATTTAATTTCTCTTTGTACATCCCACCAGTGGTCATTTAGCCTTCCGCTTTTATTTGAACGCTAATGTGAAACTAGCTAAACAGGCATGGCAAATCGGTTTGAGGACAGAGAGTGACTTCAAATAAGCCTCTGTGCTTCACAGATGTGAGAGTTTATCACTGTCGTTTCTCCCTCTGTCTTCAGAGAGAGAGGGGGGGGGGGAAGAGAGAGACAGAGAGGGCGATAGAGCTGGGCACTGATTGAGTGATGAGCTTGAGTATGATTTCTATGTGAGTGAAATTAATTAGGTTGGATAAATTATACCATTCAAAGCCAGTCTCCATGGAACCAGCACTGACACACAACACCACACCCACACACCAACATAATTAATTACATAGGCATACATAAATACAAATGTCACAGTCCTTAGTGAGTTTCTTGTTCTCCCTGATGAAGTATGTTTGTTTAGTGAAAGTTATTTCCCTCAGTTAGTCAAAGGTCTTATGAGTCAGTTTGACCCCAGATTGAATATAGATAACATTAACAAACCACATGGATTACCTGCCACTGTGCCACCAGAACTCCATCTCTCTCTCTCTCTGCAATGCAGGCCTGTTCTTTGATGTATACAGATAGTGTTGTCAATGAAAAAAGCATTAATGTTTCCAAGCCAGCTGTGTGGTGTGGAACACAGTGGAGCAGACTGTTCCATATCATCCTCATTAACCACGTAAACACTTAAACCCTCATTGACTGGAGTCCGTCGGGGCTCTACTCTTGTTCCCTTCCCCTCCTCTTTTACCCTCGAAATCTTCACACCGAAAGTAGCTAATCTAGCGGTGACGGATTTTCAGCTTGTTGATCTGCTATGTTTGCCAAAAGTTCCCCTATTTTTGCAGGATGTTCGCCTACTTTCACCTATGTTTGCCTACTATGACATTCTCTTCAGCTTTTTATTAAACACAAAATGCATTTTCAGGTTGGGATACCAATTTTATCCAATCCGGATAGAGAACACAGTCAGCATACAGATGTGCATTGTAAGTGATGACAAATAAATGAGCAGACAAACTTATATAACACTTATAACGCTATAACAATTAAGCTGATAAATGGCTACTCTCTCCTGATCGTCACCTATTGAAAATGTGTTTCCTGTTTATTAAAGAGTTGGAGAGACAGGGAGACTCCTGTTATTGAACAAACACTCTATAGAAATGATTACTATCAGTCACAATATAGTGATTTAACCTTATACTTTATGTTTTAACAAACATTTACCCTATACTTTAATATTAATTGATGGCTACAGTGCCTCAGGGGTAGAGTGACCGGATGGGAACCGCAGTTCGAACCTGGGCTCCCCCAGTTAGTGTCGAAGTGTCCTTGAGCAAGACTCTGAACCCCAAATTGCTCCTGATGTGCAGGTTGGTGCCTTGCATGGTTTCCCCCAGCATCGGTGTATGAATGTGTGTGTGAATGGGTGAACGTAATGTACAATCTCTGTAAAGCGCCTTGGATAAAGGCGCTATATAAATGCACCATTTACCATTTACAATCACCAAAATAGGGACACCAGGTTGAAAGTGGCTAAAGTCATAATGTGGCACCACATATTGATTTGCTAGTCCTGTTTATCTGAATAACCAGTAGAAAGACACGTTACAAAAACTACAAAGATAACAGTAAACGGGATAAGCTATTTACATGCTTTAATTGGCATATCTCAGCTTTGTTTCAGTTTGTTAGAATATGCCCTCTATTAATGTAGAAAGAGAAGACTACAAACATAACAGATTTAGTTGGCTCATCGCAGGTTTCAGTTTTTAACAACGCTTTATTCTGTGTTTTGTTTTTGTTTCTTGTCGACAATAGCTTGCTTCCTTGAATAGCAGTCACACTATACGCGTAAAGGAGTAGGCTACACAGAATTGTTGGCACGGAAGCCCATTGATCATTAATTTTGCTCGCTGTGTGACAAGAAGATTGCTAGCAATTATACCTGCGTTGTCAGTATTAGTGAGCTATATAGCTTTTCAGATGAAGCGAAAATCCACTACCATCCATTAAACACAGATCGTTTGCCATCCTGCACCATAGCAAACTTACTATACTTGACACAGTGATGAAACTGCTGCCAGTTTTCCTGAAGCTACTGTATGATGAGTTGGAAAAATAGTTTTTCATTTCATTAAAATGTCACTTGATTCTTTAAAAGAAACTCATTTTACAAGAGGAAAGCTTCAACGTGCCAGTGGTGCACTATTTACGCTGTTAGCAGATCTGAGGCTGGCTGGCTGGATTCATTGCTCATATAATCACAATGTCCTGTCGTCTTTCACAAACTTCCTGTCTCTCTGTCCTGTGTACAGTATACTCAACTCAACTCAACTTTATTTATAAAGCACATTTAAAACAACCATAGCTGCCACAAAGTGCTGTACAGTACATAGGTAAAACAGTAAGTAAACGCATAGACTAAAAACACAGATATATATATATATGTATATGCAGTGAAGCAAAAACGAAAAATATCCTCTTCATTTCTAAGAAAATCTTCCATATACAGTAAAATGTATAATGTAACTGAGAGTTAGCCAATGGAATGTAACCAGCCTAAGGACTACTACCTGTATCGAGTAGACCGCTATAGACCTACTGTACATGTAAATCGAGCTCCTACTTTTACACACATTTTAAATGTAAGACCTTTTTATTTTTTTTGTTTTTAGTTTTGAGGAAAAATGCTGCTATTAGTCCCAAAATGACTGGAAAAGATTGGTGCTATATTCGTTTATACCCTAACGATGCAATGTAACATACAGTATAGCTCTGTTTACTCAATGCTGTACCCCTCCAACTGTATATACTTTCCCCATTTTCAACTGTTTTATTATATTTTGACACTTGCTTTGGCAATGTAAATGTATGTTTTCTCATGCCAATAAAGCTCATTTGAATTGAATTGAATTGAATTGAATTGAATTGAATTGAATTGAATTGAATTGAATTGAATTGAATTGAATTGAATTGAATTGAATTGAAATTGTAAATTGAGTGTGCAAATGTAACCAACATTTGGTCAAATTGTACTCTCTCAGAGTTAAATTAATACAATGTACTGTGTAGTGCAGGCAGTAAATTCCTGGCTGTCTGAAGGGGACCATGTGGGTGAGGACCAAAGTGTGACACTTGTCTGTCCTCCTCAGTGTCAACCTGGACCCCTGAGTCTGCCGGCCAAGGAGGTCACAGTCACAGACACCACCGCAACGCACATACAGTACACACACATGTTGTCCCAGCAGGCGTTGTTGATGGCCTGGTGTTAATGAGAGACTTGTTTAGAGCTGTCAGGTGACCGGAGGGAAGTTATGTGTTCACAGCCTCCGCCATAGAAGCAACACACTGACGCACACACAAGCACACGCAGCGAAGGTACTTGAATTGAGGGAATGACCTTTGGATTGCATGCATTACCTTGTATCACATGCAGAGAGGGAGTAGCATACTTTGGGGGAAAGGGGGTTGACTGATTCAGTGTCTTTGATATCCTTGTTTGTGCTGCAATTTAATTTGTTGTTCCTTGCCGAAGGCACCATTGTATGGCTCTAATGGAGTGAATACTTAAGATGTATATGTTCACTTCCAACAAGCCAACAAGACGTTTTTATAGTGTTGGGGGCTTTGTCAGAGTACCGCGTCTGTGTCCCTTTTGTACCCACATGAGATGTCTGTTTGTCTGTTTACCCGTGTACCCTTTATGCCCATACTGTATGAGCAGTCCTTGTCCCTTAGATGGCTATATTGGAATGCCTACAGTTTATATGGGATAACTGGATATCCAAACTACTTGGCAGCGTGCACCGTACTCCCTCGAGTCCCTGCAGCTGCACTTGCCCAGTTTGAAGTCTGTTGGTCCCATATATGCACATGTCCATAGTGGTCGGATCTGTGGCTCTGGACAACCGGATCTCTGTATCTGCCAGACATATTGTCCATTTTATGCCCATATCTGGCGATCGCTGATGTCATATATGGCCAATTGGCCATATAGGCATGCCTTTTTGTGTCCATGTTTGTTTGCAGCTGATGCCATGACGACACATTGAGGTTAGACAACACAGTCCATATTTGGGCTTGGTGCATATGGCTGAGTCAGAGTGTCCACTGGCTGGCCCTAACATTAGCCAATTTCAATATAGGATATCCACTGGGAAAGTTCCTCAAAGTGCTCACAGTGAGAGTGACTTAGCCAGCTGTGTGGACTGTGGAGTGGAGTGGGAATTGGTTGTGTTGGGAACCAAGCTGCACTCGCGTGCGTGCGAGTGCCTCCACTTGTGTTCACAGTTGTGCTTGTTTTCAAGTGCACATGCATGCTTGTGCGTGCACGTGTGTGTAAGCAGAGGGAATGTGAGCTGACAGCCTGCCAGTATAGCCTTGCACCTGCACACAGCAAGGTGTTAGTCCACCTGCACACAGCAAGGTGTTAGTCCACCTGCACACAGCAAGGTGTTAGTCCACCTGCACACAGCAAGGTGTTAGTCCCGGACGTGGGTGGTTTAAGGATGCAGACAAGAGATGGATGAAAAAAGACTTGAGAGGAGTTGGGGAGACATGGAGGGGACGTGACAGCAGCTGAGAGGTGGCCTGGATCTCTGGCAGTCACACATCCCCTGTTTGTGTATTTATCTGTCAGGTGCGCACGTGTGTGTGTGTGTGTGTGTGTGTGTGTGTGTGTGTGTGTGTGTGTGCGTGTGCGTGTGCGTGTGTGTGCGTGCGTGCGTGCAAGCCTTAGTGAGTGCACGGTCTTTTACCACATTGTGTGTGTATGTGCCACTGCCACTGTACCAGTGTAATTGTGTGTGCGTTATACTGTGTGTGCGTGTGTGTGTGTGTGTGTGTTTGTGTGTGTGTGTGTGTGTGCGTGTGTGTGTGTGTGTGTGTGTGTGTGTGTGTGTGTGTGTGTGTGTGTGTGTGTGTAATCTCTCCACATGCTCTCCACCAGAGGAAGAGAAAAGGTGCAGCTGTGTGACAACCAGGAGAGAAGAGCCAATTGGATTTGACACATTGTTTCATTGTTAGCCTGCAGCGTCTTAGCGGTGCCAGGGCCTCATTTGTCAGACTTAAGGAGATAGCGTTACGGTGTGACGTTACACTGTGTCACTGGAGCGTTACTCTGCCATCTCTCTCTCTCTCTCTCTCTCTCTCTCTCTCTCTCTCTCCGCCTGTGGATGGAAGAGCCTGGGATACTGCTGCCACTGCTGGGGCTGCTAACTGAAAACCACTTTAATTAGGGCTTTCAGTTAAGGGAGTGACATTATTGTGAAAGTTCTTCAACCGTGTGTGTGTGTGTGTGTGTGTGTGTGTGTGTGTGTGTGTGTGTGTGTGTGCGTGCGCGTGCGTGCATCTTTAACTCTGTCTGTCTGTTAGCCCGTATCTGCATTCCGTCTTGTCTGTGACTTCCGTTCTGTTTATCTTTTCTGAGACTTGTCAGCGTTCTGTCCTTTGGGCCTAAATATCTCACATGGATAGCATTGACCTTGCTCAGCAAATAGGAATTGAAAATCTCTTCTACGACGTTCAGTAACCGTTGTTAACCTTTTGGCCACCTCAGACAGTTTCTTTACAAGAAGTAATCTCTATAAAAGAGAAAACACCAGCACTCACGGACTCTTGTTTTAAGGCACTCTGTTTTATTATTCTTAGAAAAGTTGGCATGGTAGCAACAACGAACACGTTTCGACCCTCAAGCCTTCATGAATGCTGATACAAACACAGGAAGTGACACCTTTTATTGTCTCCCTAGGTGAGACACCTTCCTCTATACCATGTAAACAACCATGCCTACACAGCCAACATGTACCATGTACCATGTAAACAACCATGACTACACAGCCAACATGTACCATGTACCATGTAAACAACCATGACTACACAGCCAACACACCTTCCTCTATACCATGTAAACAACCATGACTACACAGCCAACACACCTTCCTCTATACCATGTAAACAACCATGACTACACAGCCAACATGTACCATGTACCATGTAAACAACCATGACTACACAGCCAACACACCTTCCTCTATACCATGTAAACAACCATGACTACACAGCCAACACACCTTCCTCTATACCATGTAAACAACCATGACTACACAGCCAACACACCTTCCTCTATACCATGTAAACAACCATGACTACACAGCCAACATGTACCAAAAGTGCAACCTCCAATAAATTCAGCCACATAATTAACACTAGACCTTGAATAAATATACATGCATACTATCAGAATATTTGGCTCATTTGTTCCATGTAAAGTTCAAAACGTTAGGCTGGCATAGAAAAACACTTCTAGGCTATAATAATATTCTAGGACTCAGCCAGATGTGCCTCAGTGTATATTATAATAATATATAATACAATATATTATAATAATATATTTTTATAATAATATACACTGAGGCCCATCTGACTGAGTCCTAGAAGGAGGGGGATTTAGGGAACTCAGTAAGAGAAATATAAAATTACAAATAACATTTTAGGCAGCTACGGTAGAATGAAATATATATAAAGAAGTCTCTCATGTTAGGCTACTAGTGTCCTTCAGTCTTAGGTGATTCACTTGTGCTTTATTTTAATTAATGTTTGGGCACAGAGCCTGGAAGTTCAATTCAGTCATGGTTGTTTACATGGTATAGACTATAGAGGAAGGCGTCTCACCTAGGGAGGGAGACCATAACTAACTGTGTTGGTAGCATTCAGCGCTGATGAAGGCTTGAGGGTCGAAATGCGTTCATTGTTACTGACCCGACCACGCACGCGGTAAATGCTTAGAGTCTTTAAGAGAGTTGGAGTTGTGCAAGCTACTATACCTGATAGTAGATAGCTGCACCTCAGACAGTTTGCCAATGAGGGAAACTTGGACAAACTGGGGGGGGGGGGGGGGGGTGTCAGAACTCAGCACTCAATACATGTCAGGCAACTCCATGACACTGTCAGTGTCGGGGCTTCAGGGGATCCTGAATTATTGAAGTCCATAGCATTGAAATTTTAATACAGTAGATCTGTGTTGCTGGGAGGTTACTTGAAGGAACGTCACAGGAGCAGAAGAGGAGGTGTGACACATGGAGAGACTCTCCTCTGCTCTCAGGTGATAGGATGTCTTAGTTCCTGCAGTCTCCAAACACAGACTTTACTGTACAATGTAATGTGACAGAGCCAGAGAGAGAGGAGGAAGGAGTCAGAGGAAAACAGTGAAGCACACGCAGGAATGAGGGTTCATTGGAGCTGACATGTGCCCCATAAGATCCTGCATTCTGTCTCTGTCTCTGTCTCTCTCTCTCTCTCTCTCTCTCTCTCTCTCTCTCTCTCTCTCTCTCTCTCTCTCTCCCCTCTCTCTCTCTCTCTGTCTCTGTCGGACAAATGCTTAAATTGCAAGGCCTTTAGATTTTTGCATTCAATACTATGCATTTTTAAGGGTGTCCGTGTGCATGCATTTGTCATTGTCATACAAACTCCACTTGTTTGCGTGTGTGTGTGTGCCTGTGTGCATGTGTATACATACATACATACATACATACATACATGTGTGCGTGCGTGCGAGTGTGTGTGCGTACGTACGCGTGTTTTCAGTGTTCATGAGACAGTGGGGATCACACATTCTGTGTTCTGCAGCCCACCCTGTCTATCTTGTATATGTGTGTGTTTGTGTGTGTGTGCGTGCGTGCGTTGTAGGTACATACGTACGTGTCAGGGTGTATCCCAGCAGGCCAGCCATACGACAGGCAGAGGGATGATCAGAGTGTCAGTGAGGCTGGGGGGTCTCCTCTCCAAGCCCTCCCTACTCCTCAGGCTGACAGACAAGGTCAGGGGCTTTCCCGCCTGTCTTTCGGCTCCTGACAGCCGTTCCTCTGGGAGACAGCCCGCGGACAGACCCCTCCCTGGCACGCACCATCGGCAATTAATATTGCATCACCGTTTTTCTCCTTGCCTTTTAATCCCCTCCCTCAGGGCCTGCATCTCTGGCTGGGTGCGATCAGGCCACTTCATTGTGGACTCCCCAAAGAAAAGGGAATGGACCCTGAAGTAGAGTAGATGATAATAGTGGATTTATTGCATTCAGTTATTTTCATAAGCACACTTGTTTCCATCTCGACTGCACAATGAGTTTCCTCATAGATTTCAACACTTGATAGATGCATGCACATAAAGTATACTGATCTTTAGTCTTCCACTGAAGACAGGCCCTCAGTATTTACTGTAAGTGCTATTCACTTGAAAATCAAGTCCCTGACTTGTTTTTACCAGCTGCTATATGCAATAGCAAGCTGAGTCTATAATCGATGTGCAAGCTAGTCCAGTATAGTCCTCTAGTCCTGTAGTCCTCTAGTCCTGTAGTCCTCTAGTCATGTAGTCCTCTAGTCCTGTAGTCCTCTAGTCCTGTAGTCCTCTAGTCCTGTAGTCCTCTAGTCCTGTAGTCCAGTAGTCCTCTAGTCCTGCAGTCCAGCTGGTTTTCTCATTGGCTGATGTATGTACGCACCGCAAATATGTCCTGGCGGAAACGAACGACTCAGAACACAATTGTTCCGCCTTAGAGAATCAGAGGCAGTTGTAGTGGGGGGGCAGATAATAATAATAATAATGCAGCTGGTAATTCATTGATTTAATCAATTTGGGCTTGTTCTTACAATGACCTACTTTTTTGAGTAATTTTTAGACAAAGGTACATTCTCTAACCGGGACGAAATTATCTCAAGCGGCTGTACACAGTATTCATGTATCTGTTTGTTACTCCACGGGTGTACAAATAATTACGTAATTAAGTTGAAAGTGGTTACGAAGACTTTTCACTAGTCTCACTAGCGTTCTTCCACTGTTGTGGCACAGTTGTAGCATAGTAATAAAAGCCACATTGAAGAGTCATGTTGCAGTCTGATGTTCTACAACACAGCACACCACTCTCTTACCGCTTGGAAAGAAATCAGATGGTCATTTGTTTGTGCCCATGTCGCTCCATTTTTCAAACTCCCAACTTCTTGGAGTGAGAGACATAAACATAGTATTATGACCTTAGCGAATGACTTATTCTCCTACCTTGGGAACTGAGTAATGTGCTTATGGGTCTGAGAATAGCTGCAGTGCCGTCGGACAAGAAGGCTCAGGTTGGGGTCGTGCGCACGCGGGGCCAACACACTGGATCTGTCTACATCACAGCAGCCCGATACGGACCGCTCTGCTCCTCACTAACGCACGCACGCACGCATGCACGCACGTACGCAGTACGCACACACACACGCACACAGACACAGACACGCACATAACAGACTAATGCCTAATTTCTGCAACCGTGCATGTCATACTCATATGCCGAAAATAGCCCGTCTCAAAGCCCACAATGTGTGGCTTGTAGATCGACTATTTTCGAGGGACAAACCAGGCTAAAGTATATATATAGGAACTCCTATGTGTGTGCGCATTGTGCGCGTGCGTGTTTGTGCTTAGCAGCATGATGGAGGAGCGTGGGGGCTGAGTGTCAGACCTTGCCCACTAAAGCACTCACCTGCATATCCTCAACACTGATGGATACACAGTGGTCCTGCAGGGGAGACACACACACACACACACACACACACACACACACACTTGTGCTGCAGTACTGGATGTCTTGTGCTTGCTCTACTTCTTGAAGAACGTCTTCCTGGACCGTGTGAAGGAGAAGGAAACAGAGTTATGAGTTTTACTGTTATATATACTGTTATACATTACCGTGTGAAGGAGAAGGAGACTTCTGAGTTCCTACATTATACTGTTTTCCTCTTCACTTCCCAGCATCCTCTCTGGTTCCTTTCTGTATTGTTTCATTTACATAAAAGTAATGCAATCTTCAGCCGTCTGAGCCGTCTGTGCATATGTGTGCACACGATCGCGTGTGTCTGTCTGTGTGTGTGTGTGTGTGTGTGTGTGTGTGTGTGTGTGTGTGTGTGTGTGTGTGTGTGTGTTCTACAAATCACTAATCTCTCTGAAGTCCTGTTTGTTCTCCAGGTTTGCCCCCACTACAAACATTTTCTTGATCAAAGCTATTGAAAAAGCCTGCCACTTCAAACACGGTAACACGCACGCACGCACGCACGCACGCACGCACGCACGCACCCATTCCAATGCAACTCTGAGGCTAGTGCCATTGTCATGGCAACATTAATCTTTTACAGTCAGTCTGGCAATCAGGAACGAGAACAAGAGAGTAAAATACTCAATGTTAGATTTTTTTTGTTATGTTATGTTATGTTATGTTATGTTATGTTATGTTATGTTATGTTATGTTATGTTATGTTATGTTATGTTATGTTATGTTATGTTATGTTATTTCTGTTTCAATAGATCAATAATATTATACTGTAGCATGGCAAAAATCTGTGTATTCCTCAGAAAACTGTTGTTGACGAGCATACATTCCATACACTCGATCATGTGAAGCAACGCATTTTAAAAATGTGACGTCATCGCTTCGCGACGTCAATATAACGGTGAGACATTTTCTAATTAAAAGTTTGAGATCTCCAGTCTCCGTATAGCTCTTCTTCAACTTTAATTCTTTTATGTTCTCGCTGTTCATGCAAAGCTCTGAAACTAATTTCCTGACGTTTCCCACGTCTCGTTTAATTTACAGAGATAAGCAGCGATGTTATCAGACATCTGGTGTCAGGTTCTATCAGGGACATTACATTAACAGAAGGTGTTATCCTGTGTTTAAAAGAGAGATCAGAGAGATGGATGTCCGCAGGTCATTGTTACTGATTTTAAGAAAATAGCAAAGAGAAATAAAACAGTTTGTTGAATAAAAATCACATTTCGATCGGAGCAGTTGGAGACATTCCATCTTGTGGTTTGTGTTTTCCCTGCCAGAATGGATTGAAGGACATTCGACACCTCTGTCAACAAGAAAGGATACCGGTGTGTGTGTGTGTGTGTGTGTGTGTGTGTGTGTGTGTGTGTGTGTGTGTGTGTGTGTGTGTGCGTGTGTGCGTGTGCGTGTGAGTGTGAGTGTGAGTGTGAGCGTGAGCGTGTGCATGTGTGTGTGCAATGTGATGTGTGCCAATCAACCCCTTGACTGGTCAGTGCGAATGGCCCAGCTGCAGGGGTCAATGGGTCGTACTCATGGGTTTGTAACTTAATGGAGGCGGTTGGCACTGATCTAAAACCCTGTCTACAAGCTTGAAGATCAGCTATTTTCGGCTCCCAACACTGTTGTATGAGGCAGTATGAATTAAAGATGGAGTGCCGTGATTCTTTCCACCCTAAAACATGATCATTAGGTATTATTAAATAAGGAGGAAGAATATTTTTTCAGTGTACAGTATTTGTTAAAATGTCGTTTTTATGTGGACACATACACCAGTTCATTAAGTATGCCTGGTTTGCCTGGTGGGTGCAGGGTGGTGATCCACCTGAACTGAAGCCGCACCCACAGCTGTTGTTGTATGATAAAGGCGGAGGGTTTAGGGGAGGGGATGATATTGTAATGTCACCATATCACATTTTATTTCATTGGCACGTATGACTGTCAACGCGTTTCAGCCTTCAGGAAGAAACCCTAAATACAAAGGGAAGACATCATTGTACATAACAACCACACCAAGGGGTCTATAAACACATCACAAATCACAGCACTCCATTTTAAATTAGGCAGTAAAGTCCGGGAGGCATACTTTGGTCCGACATACCATTGGTTCGAAGGAGCATTGGTCCGACTCGGGGTTAGGTTTAGGTGTGCTGCCCCGTGCTTGCGGTTATGGTTAGGGTGAGGGTTTGGGGTTAGGTTTAGGTGTGCTGCCCCGTGCTCGCGGTTATGGTTAGGGTGAGGGTTTGGGGTTAGGTTTAGGTGTGCTGCCCCGTGCTCGCGGTTATGGTTAGGGTGAGGGTTTGGGGTTAGGTTTAGGTGTGCTGCCCCGTGCTCGCGGTTATGGTTAGGGTGAGGGTTTGGGGTAGGTAGTCGATGGGACCAATGGATCGGACCAATGGTATGTCGGACCAAAGTATAGTACCCGTAAAGTCCATGTGAATGCAAGCTGCTCTAATTAGTATAGCGAGACACCTTTAACACCTAACGGCTCCTGATGAGCAGGTTATGCCTTGCATGCAGCATGTGTTAGCTAGTGAAAAATGCAACATTTTTAATTTTATATACAAAAGTTATTGAGCTGACAATGGGTCAAAAAGCAACGTGTTGATCAGCGTGTTAAGGTTCCGGTATCGAGCATTGGACGTGTTATTGGTGTGCGTGTCACGTTCCGTGACATGTTTTGGATTTCCATGTGTTCTTACACACGTTTTTAGTTAGTTAGTGTTTTACTTCTTTGTGTTACTGTGATTTTGTAGTCTGTATTTTCCTTGTTTCGTAGTTACAGTTCTGCTTTACACTGAACCTTTATTTTGTAGTCTTGCTTTGTGCCTTCCTGTCTTCCCCTGTAGTTCTGTTCCTGTCTTGTCTCACTAGTCCTGTGATTGCCAGTGTTTCCACCTGTGTCCCCTTAGTTCCCCAGCCTATCCCAGTGTTGATTGTCAGTGGTGTTCACCTGTGTCTAGTTATCCCTGTGTGTTCAGTTCTCTGTTGATTCGTTGTTTGTAGTCGCTGTGTTCAGTCCTGTTTTTGAGCTTACATGTTCCAAGTATTAGTTTCTTGTGTTTCCTCGTGCCAGTTCCCTGTTTCCCTTGCTAATAAAACCTGGATCTTGCACCTGAATTCTGCCTTCGCTGCTACTGTCTGCACTTGCGTAGGTGAAATATATCTCTCTCTCTCTCCTCCCTTTCCTCCTCCCTCTCTCACTCTCCATGTTCCTCCACGTGTGTGTGTGTGTGTGTGTGTGTGTGTGTGTGTGTGAGTGATGTGTGCCAATCAACCCCTTGACTGGTCAGTGCGAATGGCCCAGCTGCAGGGGTCAATGGGTCGTACTCATGGGTTTGTAACTTAATGGAGGCGGTTGGCACTGATCTAAAACCCTGTCTACAAGCTTGAAGATCAGCTATTTTCGGCTCCCAACACTGTTGTATGAGGCAGTATGAATTAAAGATGGAGTGCCGTGATTCTTTCCACCCTAAAACATGTTAAAATGTCGTTTTTATGTGGACACCCACCTGGTTTGCCTGATGGGTGGTGATCCACCTGAACTGAAGCCGCACCCACAGCTGTTGTTGTATGATAAAGGTTTAGGCGAGGGGATGATATTGTGATGTCACCATATCACAGTTTTTTTCATTGGCACGTTTGACTGTCAACACGTTTCAGCCTTCAGG
Source organism: Protomyctophum bolini (assembly GCF_963924005.1). NCBI lineage: Eukaryota > Metazoa > Chordata > Actinopteri > Myctophiformes > Myctophidae > Protomyctophum > Protomyctophum bolini. Next base: position 14,113,798 of record NC_137869.1, read on the forward strand.
AAGAAACCCTAAATACAAAGTGAAGACATCATTGTACATAACAACCACACCAAGGGGTCTAATGAAGTACTGTCACCTCATAAACACATGGAAAAACTGGAAAAAAAGAATCAAATCACAGCACTCCATCTTAAATTAGGCAGTAAAGTCCATGTGAATGCAAGCTGCTCTAATTAGTATAGCGAGACACCTTTAACACCTAACGGCTCCTGATGAGCAGGTTATGCCTTGCATGTTGGATAGAGGCACTATGCAAATGCAACATTTTGTATTTTATATACAAAAGTTATTGAGCTGACAACGGGTCACAAAGTAAGCGTGTTAAGGTTCCGGTATCGAGCATTGGACGTGTTATTGGCATGCGTAGGTGAAATATATCTCTCTCTCTCTCTCCTCCCTTTCCCCCTCCCTCTCTCACTCTCCATGTTTCTCCCTCGCCCGCCCACCACAACTTGAAGTGTGTGTGTGTGTGTGTGTGTGTGTGTGTGTGTGGAAATTTAAGAGTGCCCACTGCAATTAAATATTGACTTGGCGAATGCTTGTTTTACAACTGTTGATATTCGGTATGGGAAGACTTTCATAAGCAATATAGGAGATAAACCAAACTCGTTTTTCTTTGTCTGTTTTTTTGTTGCAGTATTTATTACAGAGACTGGGCCTGTTATCACATTGTCTTTGTTGTTGTTGTTGTTGTAGTGTCCCTGTGGTCTGTTGATGTGAGTGGAGCACTAAGTGGCTGTTAATGGCAGAAACATGGCCATGGTTTTGAAATAGCGGACGCCCATTAGACTGGTATTAACAAGGTAATGGCCTGTTACTAAACTGCCAAATGACATTGCCTCTGCCACAGCACCACGCTGGTGCCTTAAACTCACATGTGAACACACACACACACGTGCATTCACGCACGCGCATTCATGTACACGTGCACCCACGCACAAACAAACACAAACAAACAAACACACACACACACACACACACACACACACACACACACAAACAAACACACACACACACACACACACACACACACACACACACACACACACATTCCTACACGTTTTTGAGATGTTGCCCAGGTGTTATTGGTGCAGGTGGAAGCGAGCCAGGGTTCTCTCATTGGACCAATCAATAACTGGCAGATGAGCCAACCTTCTCATGGACCTTTCCCAGTCCACAAACGTCCTACCACAGACAGAAGGGCTGTGTGGGTGCGTGCGTGTTCTGTGGTGTGTGTGGGGGGGTGGTCTGCTGCAGTTTGAGACATTCAGTGATCTTTCTTTCAGTGGCAGGAGAGACACAAGGAACACAGCGGCAGGAAAGAGATGAGAGACGAGAGACGTGAGCAGAATTGAAGCGCATGTGAAATGGAACAGAGCAGAGTGAATAGAGAGAAAGAACAGCACGTTGACAGAAAATTATAACTGAGATGCACTATGACTGTTTCCCTCAGGCTGGATGTACCGCACATCAGATATTATTGACTACTAGAGAGAGAGAGAGAGAGAGAGAGAGAGAGAGAGCATAATAAAGACAAGCCGACTTATCATTCTATCAGTCTGAATACTCTGTCTAATCTGTGACTGCCATTTTGCCATTGACTTTAACCAATGTCTACCTGGCATTCCTATGTTTATTTTTTTGAAAATAGCATAAAAGATTTTTCTTTTTTCTTTTTTTCCCTCCCCTCCCCCCAGAGTTCCCGCTCTGAAAGAGCCACAACCCCGGTATCTTGTACCATATGAAAGAAAAGGTGTATACAAATATACAGAATAGACATAATAGAAGACATTAATCAAATATTGGACACAGTATGCAAACAAATAATAATAATGGCATTCCTATGTTGCATTATGTCATTGTAGGCAAACATGTTAATCAAAATATATTAAGAGATTTTCCAAAAATGTGCCATGCATGAGCTTGTGTGTGTGTGTGTGTGTGTGTGTGTGTGTGTGTGTGTGTGTGTGTGTGTGTGTGTATGTGTGTGTGTGTGTTTGTGTGTGTGTGTGTGTGTGTGTGTGTGTGTGTGTGTGTGTGAGACACACACGCATGTTTCTGCATGCACACGTGCTGCGTGCATGTTATGTGCATATGTAGTTGGTGTCAAAGTGTCCTTGAGCAAGACTCTGAACCCCTAATTGCTCCTGATGTGAAGGTTGGTGCCTTGCATGGTTTTCCTCCTCGGCGTATGAATGTGTGTGTGAATGGGTGAAGGTTACGCACAATCTATGTAAAGCGCTTTGGATAAAAGAGCTATTTTTTGCATCATTTATACCATTTACAGTATACAGTATGTGAACAGGCCCACATGCAGTCCATGATGTCGCTTCCTCCTCCATATTTTGTATGTGTGAGTGTGTGTGAGTGCAGTATGTGTGTATGTTTGCATTTCTCTCCACTATCCCCACGTGCACATCTTTATAATGCACCACAGTCACACAGACACAGATACATGTGTGGGGTCTCTCCCCTCAGGCATGCCGTGCATGTGGATAGGGCAGCACAGCAGGGGGTATATCCCTGGGAAGTCATTTCTGCCAACGCTTTCTTCCTATTTGTAACGCGTCCTTTCAAGCAAGACGGCCCTTAAAGTTCAGTGGCGCATTCTTCAAAAAAGGCCATTACTGGCTGTCTCTGATTCCGTATCGTGCCGGGCGCAGACCAGCCATCCCTCCGTTTTATGTCCCTCTCCTCCTGTCATCATTTTCTGAAAAGGACGAGAGGAGAAGTCGGGGTCTGAGGGAGGTCTGTGACCAATGCCTTGAAACCCCCAAGCATTTCCTGCCTCCGACTTCGCATGAGGCATCAATATCGTATCGCAATGAAAGGGCGTGCTGCGCTTTCGACAAAAGCTTTGCTCTCTTTCTTTGTCTCTCCCTTAGTGAATCTCTCTTTGTGTCGCTCCCCACTGTGACGAGTGTGCTCTTTCTTTTCTCTTTTCTTTTTTCTTGTTCCTTTTTACACTAGAAGAGCTTGATAAACGAGTGTCTCTCAATGTGCCATTGTGCTGCACTGTAAGAGATATGGGCTGCTTCTAGGACATATGATGAAAGGGCCTGAAGAGGTTGTTGGCCATAACAACTATAAAAAGAAAGAATATTCCCTCAAACACACACACACACACACACACACACGCACGCACGCGCGCGCACACACACACGCGCACACACACGCACACAGACATCAGCTCTGCGTCATTTGTTATGTGGTGGAGGTTTCACCCTAAACATTTTGTCTTGAGGAAGGCAAAAAGATGTGTGCCCGAGTCTTCTTTCTTCCTACGGTTTGTGACTTTAAGAGGGGTTGAGTCCTTGCCCCTCAATGGGGAACTCATATGTGTTATTCATCTCAGGGGAAATAGTTATTGCTTCAAGATGAGGACACAGTGAAAGGACACAGTGGCTCATTTGACCTTGGCTATTAAAGCTTCATTATACAGTGGATGACGGCTAGGCCCCATAGTAGTAATTAAACAGTTACCACCAGTGAATATTGCTCACCCCTTTAGCATACAGGGAGAGGTGGACTCAGCCTTACTAAATATATCCCTAGGTTGTTCAAACCCACGTATCTATGTACGCCACCATGAGCCTTTCAGGATGTCAAGCCATGTTATTCCTTCACACAGCACTGCACCATTTACCACACAAACTGCATCTCTGGCCCCGACCCCACGCATTATAGCAAAAACGATATTCAATCAGATGTATTTATTTTCTTTTTTTTGCCCTGCATCCGCTTAAGTTTCTCCCCATGCAGCCCTTCCATCAGGACCACACTAGGTTGCAATACATCAGCAGACCACTCCATGGTCAATGATAGCCAAAGGGCCGTATCACAGCGCCACCTCTCACCATTAGCATAATTAGACGTCCCCTCAGCCTGAGCCGTGAGTGCTGATGGCTGGCTAGTACCTCGTTAAAGACAGGCGGCCTCCACTTTCCTTCCTTTTCTCCCTCCGTCTCCTCTCTTCCATCACCCACCCACCTCCCTCCCTCCCTCCCTCCCTCCATCGATGTGTCTCCCTCTGTCACTCCTGTCGTCCGTGACCTCAGCTGTCATCACGGTTACCCTTGAGGAGCAGACATCTCTCCGTTTCACAGAGCCCCTCCGCCGTGAGTGGGGGGGCTTGATTGCGGCAAATCGATCTGTAATCACGCGGCGCTCTGAGGTTATTATCCCGCGGCTTCTTCATGGACACTTAAGAGGCCCATCGTTGCCGTATTTACATGCTCTCTCTTCGAGGGTTTCCTCTGCCCCCCCCCCCCCCCCCCCCTTCTTTCTTCCTCTGTCTGTTTGCCCCACCCCTCCCTCTTGTCTCATTCTCCATCCATCCCCCCCTCCTGTCTGGTTGTAACGCTGATCAGAGTGTCTGTATTCCATATTATAGTCCTCTCTCCAGGCTCTCTCTCTCTCTCTCTGCCCTGTGTGTGTGTGTGTGTGTGTGTGTGTGTGTGTGTGTGTGTGTGTGTGTGTGTGTGTGTGTGTGTGTGTGTGTGTGTGTGTGTGTGTGTGTGTGTGTGTGTGTGTGTGTGTGTGTGTGTGTGTGTGTGTGTGTGTGTGTGCGTGCATGCATGTGATGTGTGTGACACATGGTGCCTACCAGATCTCCCATGTCCACTTTTGATTGCCACACACTTGACTTGTTCAAGGTGTCTTCGATCTTTGATGGCCGAGAAGAGACATAGAGGAAGAGAGGGGTCGATATAGGTCTATATAGGAAAGAGACAGAGGGAGAGGGAGCGGCATTTTTATATTGATATTGAAGAGATATCGTCTGGATTTGCAATATTGTCATTATCAATATTGTCGCAATATTGTCATTTGGAATATGTCCGTCCGTCCGCCCTCCCTCCCTCCCTCCCTCCCTCCCTCCCTCCCTCCCTCCCTATTGCTCTGCTCTGCTCTTTGGGTGTTGAGTTGTGTCCTGTGTAGTGTGAAGTGACAGGGGATGCTTTATGAGTGCGTGAGGAGACCTTGGCATCGCCCCTGCCTCTCTACAATAAGATGAGCAGAATAAATCTGAGACACACCAGAGACTGTTACCACCACCCCCCCCCCCCCCCCCCCTAACCCCCCCCCACACACACACACACACACACACGCAATAACACATTGTCACACATTCTTATTTCAGTGGTGGACTCTGCCTATTCTAGGCGAAGAAAGCAGCATCATAAAACTCTAACGCTTGAGACTACCCCTGTACACACACACACACACACACCGTCCTTGAGTTGGCAGGGGTGGTGGTGGTGGTGGGTGACGAGGGGTGGGCTGGAGAGGGGCAAAGCCTCTGTTGCCTGTTGGGGTTCAGTCGGCCGGGCCGAATGCAGAGCCGCATCTCATTCCAAGGCTCTGTATAAATTCGACGCCCCGGACAATTTGCAGCGAGCGAATGTCCCCAATATGACGCAGCGAGGGGAGTACCAAGCGTGTCGCCACACTCGGCAAAGTGGAGCTAATTTATTACAGTGTAAAACTCACAGTCCATAGGCAGGCAGGCAGGCAGGCAGGCAGGCAGGCAGGCAGGCAGGCAGGCAGGCAGGCAGGTAGGCAGGCAGTGTGTCCTGTATCATAAGTAGAATTGTACCTCTATCCCCTTGCATTGAACTGGTGCAGTACTTAAATGAAAATGCCCTGGCCTATAGATTAAAGAGGGCATCGCTTCAAGCATGTCTGTGACTGCCCTTCTATACATTAGTCTAGGAAGAGTGATAAAGAATTCTTCACTTAATAATGTCATGTCAGAACCTATATGAGAATGAACTTGACATAAAGTCCCTAACTCCAGTGCTGTCAGAGAAAGAGCTGACCGACACAAAGTGACTGACCTTATGCAGCATTGCATTTAGGTTGTTTGTCACAGACGCTTTTCTTCTCCGTGTCAATTTACATATTTATCAGAGCAGATCGCACCGTGGCATTTCTGTATTTCTTTATTTTTTTCCTATGGGCAAACGGCGGGCGGCGGTAATGTGGCATACAGTACTGCCTATGACTTTGGCAGGTGAGAAATGTGCTGAGGGAGCATTTTGATTTGGAAGTGTGGGCATAAATTTCCCTCCCTCTTGTAGACTCTGGTGCTGAGTCTCGCTCACTCATTGTCACCTCTCTCTCTCTCTCTCTCTTTCTCTCTCCTGCATGGTCTCCTCCCTCCTCGGCGTCGCTGCACTCCCTGGCCTGCGCAGTAAAATCACAGTGTTCATTTGGATACATTAACACTGGGGTGTTTTACTGTGTGATCTCATTCCTGTGCTGGGAGCTGCTGTGACTGTCCCATAGAGGACTATATGCTGGTTATGTGGAGCGTTAAAGGCTAATTTATACTTAGACTGTGCCGCTCGTCAAGGATCTCATCTCAACTATAGATATGGTTGTACAATGAAGTATATAGGCTTTTAAAGTGTTTCATTACTAAGAGTAGTGTCCAGCTGCCATCTTTTGCTGTAGTGGGAAAGACGTATTGCAATGGCAGCGGACCACTAGGATTAAGTTACTCTCTTTGAGAAAATATAAATCCAAGCTGGTTTCACACCAAACGCAAGAGGAGGCTTACTGTAAATGGAATCTGTGGATATTTATTGCATTTTTGTGGTATTTTTTCTTCTTTTTTTTTAACTAGTGGACTGCACACTGTTTTCTTTTCAAGTTCTGTGGTGTTCTGCCATCATTGACCATACAAAACTTTGTTTTTGGATTTCACAGATAACAGTTTTGACTCTTTACAGTGTATGACACCCATCATAAAATTGTTCAATAAAAATGGAATGCGCCATAAATAATAGCAAAACTCACACTTGTGTGAAGTGAGGGGCGCTCTTACATGATATACATCATACTACCGTGCTCAGCCAAACAAATCTTCACAAATTATCTTCAATATGTACTTTGCTCAGCCAATAAAATCATCGCTATGCGGTGATCAGCCAATCATCAGCCACTGTTTGTGTTCACACAAAGCCGGAAAGCAGGACATTGGAGGGACTAGCGGCCCTCAACAATGATGAAGTTCGTTTTTGAGCGCCGCTAACCCCTCCTATGTCCTGCAGCTTTGTGTGTGCCGCTTTGTGTGTGCCGCTGATTGGCTGAGCAGTGAGCACAGAATTGAGATGATTTCATTGGCTGAGCAAAGTACTAGAGGATAAAAAGTGAGGGCAGAAAAGTGAAGATGCAAATTGGGGTTTGCCAGAATGAGATTTATTTGTTCAAGGAATTGCACAATAGTTTATGGTTCAAAAGCAAAACAGTGGCGCTGTTGAATTCTACGGTTTCCCCTCCCTTCGAGTAACACTTTTCAGTTTGACATTTTCTCGGCTCAGGACTCCTTACAGAAGATATCTGTGGTTGAAGCACCGCTGTTCTTTTATCTTTGCAGTAAAGAAGAGACAGCTATTTTATTTTGTTTTCACAATCTCCATTTCAACATGTAGATTGTGAAAACAATCTCTCTTTCCACTGCCATCATCTCCCCCTGCTGATATCTAGTGACACCCTCAGGTCAGAGGACGCCACTGCAGCTCTGTGCTCGTGTGAGGCGGGGGCCACGGTGACCTGACCCCAACCTTAAAAACTTCATATCCACACATCCATATCACGCCCATTAATTCACGTGTCCTTTACATACGTACAGTGAGTGCACCTTAAGTTCAGCAAAGGCAGTGCTTCCACGTGGGCCCCGCAGGGCAGTGCAGTGCCTATGGAATTGTGGGACTTAATTTGGTGCTAGAACGCTTGGCTGGGCAGAGGCAGATACAGGCAGAGACGCAGAGGCATAAACGCAACCGCTGCAGCAGCAAGACGCTGTGCCCTGTAGAGGATATAGCCTCGCTTGTGGATGCACGCATGCATGCATTCACACACACACACACACACACACACACACACACACACACACAGCAAGCTAGATAAACAGTGGATCCTCATAAGCTCTAGGAGCCTGGTGGAAGAGATTGTTTTGATGAAGCAGCAAGGGCATGCTAGCACTGAGAGTAAATCTAGCATAGGCATTCTGGTTGAGTCCCTGTACGACTGACTGGGAGCTGGGCTGCTGCTGCTGGGCTGCCGGGCACTGCACGCTCACGTCTTTCTGACTGTTGATTTTTCTGTAAGGGCGGGTGTTGTACTGCAGTCTATGCCTGGGTATACTTTAGAGAAGTCCTAACTGCCAACAGCACTGGTGTGTGTGTGTGTGTGTGTGTGTGTGTGTGTGTGTGTGTGTGTGTGTGTGTGTGTGTGTGTGTGTGTGTGTGTGTGTGTGTGTGTGTGTGGATTGGCGCCGTCGTCCTGCGTCAGGAGCCTATGCGGTGTCGCGGGGTCGAGGCCAAGGTGGAATTTCTAACTGATGGAATTTCACAGGCAGCCGAGCACCCAGCGGCTGGCCAAACCGCAAGCACTCACATTTACAACAAACGGCCCGCCCCACTCCACGGAGACTCCTGAATGGCAAAGCCATTTGTCTCTGTGAAGGGCAGAGAGAGAGAGAGAGAGAGAGAAAGAGAGAGAGAAATGAAACTGGGAGAGTTCTTAAAACGGCTTTTTGTTTACAACCCCTCACCACACACACAGCTCTGGGGCTAAATTGGAATTAAAGAGAGGAAAAGGTGCATAGCCTGTTGCTAATTAGCATTTTCTCTGCTCAGCAGAAGTGGGTGAGAGAATCAATAAGATATTAAGTTTGTGTACATAGCAATGAGGGCCGCAATCACTTTTGTCCATTAGCAACAGCAGATTAGTACAGAAACACTGGCCAAGAAAACAACAAAATGTTGACCTCCATAGTTTCTCATCTGGGAATGTAAAATGGAGATTTTGCAGTGCTTAATATTCTGCTTGGGTTATAGAAGACCTTCATAATAGAAATTCACTATATTAAAAGCAGTTTGATAATGCAATAACAATATAATTATTTTCTTTTGTGCCTGGTCTGTCTGGTACAGTTTGTCGTATACTGTCCTGCGGATCTGTACCTTATTTTCCTAATGCAGAATGAACACAACACACGAGTTCCGATTTCCCAGGCCAAGTCCGTCTTTATTCAATCAAGGCATCTCCCATCGTTACAGGTTACAAGCATAGCAAAGTCATCTCTTCCCTTTGATAGCAGCACAGGCCAGGGTGACCGTCCCGTGCTCCTCCATTTTTCCAACTCCCCAGCCCCAGAGCACAACCACCCCCAAGTCCTTCTCCATCCACCCCTTTTATCCCTCCCCCTCCTGCAGTCTGGTGTCACCTTTTGTGTGTGTGTGTGTGTGTGTGTGTGTGTGTGTGTATCATAAAATGTAAAGAGACAAACTGTAGTCTGTTGGCTCTGTCATTGAACAATGAAACAGGAAGGCCCAAATCCACAGGTGGTCTAGACCCTAAAGGTAATATCAGATACAAGATCACTCAAGATTTATCTAGTCAAAGAGTGAAGCCACGAGGCTTCCTGCCTGTGGACCATTGATATGCAAATAGTTTAAGACACTGTGGGGTGGGTGATGACTCACTTCGGTGAGACAAATGGCCATGCAGAAATGTACCATTATGACTAAACAAGTAGATATGAATTATGCTATATGATTCAAATTACACGACACATCCCCCCTACTAATAGTCCTCACGACTATTAGTCTAAAATATGAATCATATTTGGCTCAAAAATGCTTTTCTCCCCAAAATCCCCAAATGTTCAAATTCCCCAAAATGTCTCTCCTAACCCTGAAACCGAATCCCTTTGTAAAATTGTGACCCTCCTCCCCCCTGGACAATATTCGAAAACTGAAACAGTAAATTAACACAAAAACAAACGAACAAAATCAAAAGAAAACTGTAAATAGAATTAAACAGAATGATTAAAATGAAACAAAATATATATAAACGTTCCCCAACATTCTTTCTCATACAGACAGCCTGGCCAGGACTTCAGTATGCACTCACTCGCAGACACACAAAACACCCCTTTGCACCTCTGACCCCCCCCCCTTTCCCCCTTAGTTTTGTGAGTCACTTTCCCATAATGATGGACAGATGGGTGGTCCTGCGCAGAAACCCCTCATCTAACCCATGATCTGGAAAGCCACACACAAACCCAAGAGCTAAAACAATATTTGCATTACTAATTAGAATATAATTCCTATTCTTGGATTGGATTTCACTGTAATATTTAAGGAAGTTCTAACCTATTCATCTGATCACTATTATAACCTATCTGTTTTGTTATGACAATGAATAGAACTTATAAAGCAAATCAAACCGTTTTGACATCATTCCTAACTGAACTACCCCTTTTCCTTAGAAAGTCTTTCTTTCCCTAAACTAAACAAGTATCAAAAAACAAAACGAGGTGACATTTTCTCAGTGCCCCTAGATAGAGCAACATCTAGAAAAGGTCAGTGTCGGATGACAGCTAGGTGACAGATCTAACACCATGCTTTCAATAGCACAGAGAGGGGCGTCTCAATGTGCAGCTTCGCAGAGTCTCTCGTTGCGCCGGCTTCTGGTCACATTGTCCAGCAAAATGACCATGTGTCCCACAGTTATGGCAGATTCCTTTCAGCCGCCCACGTTGTGCCGCGTAGGGCTTTGTTGCCCACTGATAGGATGATGCTGGTTGTTGACTCTGTGGTTCCCTCATTCTCCATGACAGCAATTGTTGATGATGGTCTGCACTGTCCTGCGGTGGCTGCAAAATCAGTTTCTCCTCTCGAATCTTTGTCAGCTGTTCTGCTCGTAGCTGACGTTTAAGGTCGACATCTTTGAGTCTTTGTACCTCCTGTTTGTTCCGGACCTGGTTGACGCAGTCAGCAATATGGTCTGTGTAGGCTTCCAAAGGCAGTGTGGACAAGGAGACGACTCCCTCAAGTTCACTCTGTACAGCCAGGGGCAGTCCTTTTTTTATCTTGTCCCTAAGCACCGTCCGGTCCATGCCTGGCAACCCTGCGTTATGCCCCGTCACGTCTGTCCATATCTGATGCGCTTTCACGACATAAGCCCTCGGATTCTCGCCGTCAGTCAGACAATCAAGTAGGACTCTGTCAGGATTTAAAACAGTGGGGTACAACAACCTCATTTCCCGACACAGGAACCCCTTGTGTTCTGCATATGGCTCTGCGTCTCTGCTGGCCGTCTCAACGTAAGCCTGCATTTCTGCCCTGGCCAAGAGGTCATTCAACATCTGCACTCCCACCAGGTGTGCCAATAATTTCTTCATGTCACCCACAGCTAACTGAGTTCCCATAGTCAGAACATCAAGTTTTGCCACCCATTGGTAGGCTCCTTCCTGTAGCGGAGGCAATTTTTCCACCAGGTCTATCATGTCATGTCCATTAGACCACGGTCTATAGTCATTCTGTCCTCGGACCACCACAGGCATTACGTTAACAGGGGTCATGTCAGCCAGTGCTGTAGTCCAGTCCTGCGTCTCCCCCTCTCTCCGCCCTCGAATCCGCTTTGGGGACAGTTCCTGTTGCTCCTCCTCACATTGGACCAGAAGCCGACTGACCTCCTCTTCCTCCCTGGACCGCTCACCCAGACTGGACATCAGGGCTGCTGTGAGGTGCTTGTCACCTGTGTGAGCCTTCAGGTCATTGTTCAGACGTGCCTTCCGTTCCTTGATCTCGACCAGCCTTTTACGGAAATCCTCTGCATTCAGGGTGAGTTTACTCCCATCCACACCATCTCCACTTCCGTCCTCCGATCCTAGTGCAGGGCTAGTCCTAGTCCTCTTCTGGGGCCTGCATGCAGGGTGCCTGTTCAAAGCCCCCCTGGAGTCCTTCACACATCTCCGGCTCAAATGTGTGCGAGTGTGGGAATGCCTCCCACTCTTCCTGCTGGCTTGAATAGAACTGTCCTCAGTGTCAGCATCAATGTTCATGTCTGCGTTGGGGCGGGTTGCCCTTCTGTAGATGTCTTCACCTCCATGTAAACTGTGGCTGTGCGCCGCCTTGCCACTGAGCTCACTGGTCAACTGTGTCTCCCTTACTGAAAGTTCATTCAACCACGTCTCAATCATATGCAGGTATTGTCTGTGTGCCCTCGTTGACTCAGTCAATTCACTGATCAGGTCCATTTTCTGGGAACGTAACCGCCCCAGCTCCCTCTCAACAGAGTTTTGAGTGTCGCTCTCGTCTGGCATGTCGCTGTTCTCCAAAAAGTCCACCTCAGTTTGTGCTGAGTTGTCGCTGTGACCCACAATGTCAACGCACTGGTTGTCTGTTCTGCAATCAGCGGACATCTTCTCCTCAGGTAGTACTGACACAGACGATGATGCGGAGTCTGGCAATTTCCTGCTGATCTCCTCGCTGACAGGCCTCCGGCTAGCATTATATGCTGCGACAATCTGTGGACCTATCCTCACTTTTTCTTTCAATCTTTTTTTCCGACCCTCTTCACAAAACAAGTCTAAAACGAATAGTTCTTCTTCCCTTTGCCTCTCTCTCTCTTTCGTCATCTGATCTGCTTTATGTGCCCACACCTGTGCCTTTATAGATGCAAGGTCTTCTACCTCGAAAGAGCCTTCTTTTGGCCATGTCCGAGGCCAACGCTTATGCCATTTTCCTGAACTGCTGGAAATATTCTTACATGTGTATTTCTTGTGCACAATTTGCACTGGAGTATGCTTTGTGGCCATAGCTACTAAATTGTAGATAATCTCACTAACTGTCACTCATGCATGTCTCCTCTCATCTCACACAGTCACCGCCACGCATATACCCAGTCATTTGCATATACTGTCCCCACAGAATGAGTAGATAGTCAACACTCACAACACTCACAACACTCACAACACTTTCTCGTACCCATTCACACAGAAAAGTGTAAAATAAAGAAATTAGATAGACAAACTATAGTCTGTAATTTAAAAAGGAAATAGAGAAATGCCTCTATTTTCTTTCTAAACTGACTTAGGGCACATACCCCCCTTGATCCCTTCAGTGACCTGACACCCCTAGCTCATTTACATCTATGCAACAGTGCCAGCGGTTTCGTCCTAAGGTCAACTCATTTATATGCAGACTATATATTATGACTAATAAGAAAATCCTGTAGGCTTAATAATCCAAATTAACCTATACCTAATTTTACAAAAGATCTGAAATATCCTAAATGTGATATGTGAGAAATGTATTCTCATACTAAACTCAAAATTTAGATTTGACCCCAAACTTAAAGCCAATTTATTTTTAAAACCTGAATTAACCCCCAATTTAATATCAATATTACTCCCCCCTCTGAAACTTGTTGCACATGTTTCAGAAATATTTAAAATAAACCAATAAACGGTTTAACAAGAAGCCAGCCCAAATTTAAGCCACTCAAGTAAAAAAATAAAATCCCCACCCCAGCCCCCACCCCCGAGACAAAGGAAGGCCTAAACCAGGAGAGCAACGCGAAACCTGCATGAATTAATGCCAAATCACCCCCAAAAAAATTGTAAGTCACTGAAAAGCAGCAATTTAAACAGCCAAGATAACCATAACTACCAGTGACCGCACAATTAAAAATAGCAACAAAAGACTTAATTGAGAACTATTTGGCATTCAATCACAGCTTACAACGATGATCTACCAGCACTAACACATATAAAGACCCACAGACAAAACCAAACAAATCAAGCACATACACACAGCCGCTCACACATATCACGCACACACGCTCAATTTTCAAACCACGCACACACGCTCAACTTTCAAACCACGCACACACGCTCAACTTTCAAACCACGCACACACGCTCAATCCCTAAACTTCTTAACACAGTGAACACTTATCTACACTATGGTCCTAACGCTTACGAATTCTTGTCAGTCCTTGGGTTTCGCAGAACTCCTTCCAAAAAATAAAAATCCAGGTAAATCCACAGGTACTCCGCAGGTCCGTTTTTATTGTGCCGCGGATGTTCTCCACGCCATCAAAACCACGTCGGGCGCCACTTGTCGTATACTGTCCTGCGGATCTGTACCTTATTTTCCTAATGCAGAATGAACACAACACACGAGTTCCGATTTCCCAGGCCAAGTCCGTCTTTATTCAATCAAGGCATCTCCCATCGTTACAGGTTACAAGCATAGCAAAGTCATCTCTTCCCTTTGATAGCAGCACAGGCCAGGGTGACCGTCCCGTGCTCCTCCATTTTTCCAACTCCCCAGCCCCAGAGCACAACCACCCCCAAGTCCTTCTCCATCCACCCCTTTTATCCCTCCCCCTCCTGCAGTCTGGTGTCACCTTTTGTGTGTGTGTGTGTGTGTGTGTGTGTGTGTGTATCATAAAATGTAAAGAGACAAACTGTAGTCTGTTGGCTCTGTCATTGAACAATGAAACAGGAAGGCCCAAATCCACAGGTGGTCTAGACCCTAAAGGTAATATCAGATACAAGATCACTCAAGATTTATCTAGTCAAAGAGTGAAGCCACGAGGCTTCCTGCCTGTGGACCATTGATATGCAAATAGTTTAAGACACTGTGGGGTGGGTGATGACTCACTTCGGTGAGACAAATGGCCATGCAGAAATGTACCATTATGACTAAACAAGTAGATATGAATTATGCTATATGATTCAAATTACACGACAGTTTCTTTAAATATATCATGTTTTGATGAGATGGATAGTGTTCCTTTCTGTTGCTGTGGGTTCGGTATATTCCAGTTTATAGTCATATTTATAATGTTGTCATTCACTCCAGAACTTGTTTTCAAACAGGCACCCAAATTATACCAACCTAATGTATCTTCTCACCCTGTTTAAAAATGTTATTTCACCCACGTATTGTGACCCAAAGGAAAACAAAAAATAATAAAATGGCAACTAAATGTTTTTTAATACAATGCATCTGTCCAAAGAGAGAAATCTGTAGCTTTCTTTCCCTAGAGATTGTCTTACATTGAGAACAACTCCATCTATAGTATATATATATATATATATATATATATATACGTAGGTCTATAGTCCGCTGATCCCTGACCAATGTGGTGGTTTAATTCGCCACACCTGTTGAATATTCCACACTGTGTGCTGATTTAATGTTTGATTCATGCGTGGCTGACTGGAAAGGTATATGAGCTGCAGGTCAGTTTATCTTCTGACCCCGCCCGCATCATCGCTAACCTTGAACTGTCAATCTCCCGCCGGATAGAATACAAGCTATACATCTGACCTGCATGTTCCTTGAATATAAATGTGGTCTCTCTCTCTCTCTCTCTCTCTCTCTCTCTAGTCCACATGGGTCCAGAGAAAGAGAAGAGGCTGGTCTTCCTAACAGCTCGGGTTCACCCTGGAGAATCTCCTGCCTCCTTTATCTGTCAAGGTAAAGTGTTAAACTTTCTTTATACTTCATTGTACAACTGTAATGTATCCATTTTTCAATTAAAGCATCCTGTATGGTGAAGCATCACTTAGCTCTGAGCCCTCGTGTCCAAAATACCATCACAGAAATGGCCATTATAAGAGTTTGAAACAAAGCACATTGATCACACACTGCTTCTGAATCCTTTTATCTAGTCCATGTGGGTATCAGTAAATTTGAAGGAGAAAAACGAAAAGTCCTAAATCCAATAATGGTGCAATTACTATTGAATTTCCTCTGTAGACGACATGCTCTCAGCCTCCCCACTGCAAATACATCAGAAGGTTGACAAGGAAGGGCGGGCACATGAAGTTTCCGCGCTAATGTACGTGGAGCCTCTTTGGTTTTGGAACACTGTTCCTTTCTTACCCAGTGATCCCCTGAAAGGTGTCGCCACCGATAGGCTACCCTCAACACAGACCTGAGGCGACTGGACCTGTCAGCTCCTCCTGACAGCCGCTTCCTTGTTCAGCTCAGACTTAGCACAACCTGTGAAGGAGACGGATGGAGCGGTGGAAGGATGGAGGGCACTGCCATGCCCTTGTCATTGGTCCCTCTCCACCACTTTGACTCAGTGAGGCAGATTGGTAGAATGCAATTAGCGCTAACGAGGTGGAGTGAGGGAACGTTTGGGGAGGGCTGGATGAAACGAAGGAGCCAGGACTTAACCCATTTAGGCCTAAGGCCGATTCTAAAAACGCCTCTAAATCCTGACCTAAGGTTTCTGAAAAACTTCAAATATTTATTGCGAACGCAGTGAGCACTTACTATGAGACCTAGCAGATCATGTCTGTGTGTCCGTCCCCCCTTTGTGCCCATATATGGAGCTGAGTGATTTGTTTGTCATTTATGCAACACACTCCATATTTGGACGTATATGGACTCCTTATATGCTTATGGCTAAGTTAAAAACTTAACTTAAAAATAACTTAACTTAAAAAAAAAAAAACTTAAAAAAAAATCTTTAAAAAACCCAAATATGTACGAGCTGCGTTCGCTTCCCGCGTTTGCGCGTCTTACTGGTATAGCAGCATCAAAAAAATAACATTTTTGAATACTGTACATACTGTACAGAACCCAAATATGGGTTCCCGACCTGAGGGGGTAAGATACCAATATGGGTTCCCGCCCAGAATGGGTTAAGAATAAAATAAAATATTTGTTCTGTCTGTGTGCGTGCGTGCGTGCGTGCGTGCGTGCGCGCGTGCGTGCGTGCGTGCGTGCGTGCGTGCGTGTGAGCGCATCATCTCAGATCAGATAGTGAGTTGGCTGTGTTGTTCCAGTGCTGTCGGCTCCATTCTATTTGTATCGATTGACTCTTGACGTCCTCCATTCCTCCCTGATTGTGACCACACCCCCCCCGCGTCCTTCCTGCTTTTGTTTCTCAAAACTCAATTAACTGCCGGCCACCTTTAGTTTTCTTTTCAAGTCAATCTCACTCTGTGTGTGCGTAACTATGTGCTTGTGTGTTGTGTGCGTGTGCCTGTGTCTCTGTGTGTGTGTGTGTGTGTGTGTGTGTGTGTGTGTGTGTGTGTGTGTGTGTGTGTGTGCGTGTGTGCCTTAAAGGAGTGATTGACTTTCTGGTGAGCCAGCACCCTGTGGCTCAGATCCTGAGAGATCATGTGATCTTTAAGATCGTGCCCATGCTCAACCCAGATGGAGTCTATGTGGGCAACTACAGGTACACAGACACACACACACACACACACACACACACACACACACACACACACGTGCACAAATGTAAGCACAGTAGTTAGATATTTTTGGTGAATAGATCCAGTACAGCAGTACGTGTAGAGAGCCAACTCGGGTCCAGTTTACAAAGTCTGGACTAGAGGGTTGCACAATTAAAATGGTTGATTTGAATACATCAGTATAGGCTAAAGGGGATGCAGCCTGCCCATTAAAGTCGTCAGTGTCATAATTTTTATTTTATTGTACAAACGTAACCAAATGGATTTGTACTTTCTTAGAATGAAATAAACTCTAAAGATTTTATTGTGGTTTACACGGTGGTATACCTGTGCTTTCTATCTTTAGGGTCTGTATAGTTTCATAATGCTTGAAGCGCTGCATCTGTGAGCAGACAGCTGTTAGCTACAGGGCTGCTTACTCTACCAGGGCGTCTATGCCTTCACTCCACTCCATCTTTAGCGCCGTGGCTGCAGCTCGATGGGTATCGTCTCTTCTCTCCTCCTTTCTTCTCCTCTCTCTCCCTTCCTCATAATTGCCTTTTACTTAATAGGCTGGGCCCCAGGAATACTAATGCACGCCTGATAAGCTTTCCAGCACCACTGCTCCACTCCCGCTGTGTTCATGAGTGCCATCTAGTGGCAGGGCCCTATTGGTGCGTCCTACAATTTATAACCTCAGCCTGTTAGTCATGACAGTGACAATGGCTACACTGTCTGTTGATAGTGATTGTTTACCTCTCAAAGGACCATTTTCATTAGCTCGCTTTCCCACTGAAGTCATTTGATAGAAGGTGGATGAAGATGGCTGTCACCTCGCAACTACTTAAGCACACTTTTATTCCGCAGCAACCGATGCATACACAGACTAGAGAGTCAGTGAGAGTTGATAACCTGATATCCATAGTTTTATTTTATTACTGTTCCACTCACTAGTAGAAATACTGTATGTCTCTTCCACAATGCATCAGATAAAAATCCAATGCGAATGAATTATTCTGAATTAAGTAAAAAACAAAAGGGGGGGGGGGGGGGAACGATTGAGAGAAAAAAACATGCCAAAGGTCAAGGTCACCATCAAGGTAAAAATGAAATGATAATCCACATCTCAGCAATGAACAGACAGGTGTACAACATCCTGCCTAGCCACACTGGAGTTGCTGCTTTCATGCCTGTGTGTGTGTGTGTGTGTGTGTGTGTGTGTGTGTGTGTGTGTGTGTGTGTGTGTGTGTGTGTGTGTGTGTGTGTGTGTGTGTGTGTGTGTGTGTGTGTGTGTGTGTGTGTGTGTGTGTGTGTGTGTGTGTGTGTGTGTGTGTGTGTGTGTGTGTGTGTGTGTGTGTGTGTGTGTGTCCAGATGTTCCGTGATGGGTTTTGACCTGAACCGTCACTGGGCAGACCCGTCCCCCTGGGCTCACCCCACACTGCACGCTGTCAAACAACTCATAGTCCAGATGAACCAAGACCCGGTAAGCCAACCAACAGCTGTTGACATGCTTATACTTACTGTACACAAGCCTTTGACAGCCTACATCGTGACACCCTATGGAAGATTGCTAGAGCATATAATGGAATTCCTCCAAACATGGGCTGTTTTATCTACCACTTTGAATGCAGTGTCATGAGTGCCTCAGCATAGAGTCTGGTGTGTGGCAGGGGTGCACCATGTCTCCTCCTGATGGCCATCAAGAGGAGGGTGATGAGGAAGACAACGGGCAATAAATCGGGCATTCCGGGGTACTTTTTTCTCCCAACTTGACGACCTAGACTTTGCCGATAACCTTGCTGTTTTTCTCCCCACCTGCAGTAGAAAACTGGCAGACTTAATCATTATCCAGAACAAACAGCCTGAAATAGGGTTGAACATCAATGGCTCCAAAGCACAAGTGATGTGCATTAATGCCACTCCAGGCGCACCAAGTGCTCATGCACAAAAGATGCCGTAGATACATTTTACATTATGCCCAATCCTCCTTCACTTGCCCAATCCTCTAAAAGCCTGTGAAAGAGTACTGATGTACTTAGCCCTGAGTCCCTATTGGGACCTATGAGGACCGATCTGTCCGTGAGAGCTGATATTGAGATTGTGCTAATGGCAGGCCATACTGCACACACCACAGTGTCTGGGTATCGCTCAGGCAGGAGAGAATCGCAAGGTTCTGGGTTCTGTCCTATCCGGGCACCATCAACTCAGTTTATGACTAGCACAGTTTAAGATGTGCAGGAAGTACTGGGAGATGACGATAGGTGTGTGACGCTCCACCTCAGCAATCCATCTCCCTGGTCTATAGTGCCTTGTAAGGGGGAAAGATGCCCTCGTTTCTCTGCTGATACCAACAATAAGCCACTTCAACTATACTTACATAACACACACCACTTCCTCATTTCTGAACCCTAAACTCAACTTTTCCTTGCTGTCCTCAACACACATTCCACTACATACAGTGAATTACAGTTGCTCCCTGCTTGCTTCAGCATCTCTCCGTGCCCTGCTCAGGGACGGTGTGCTGGGGGATTGATAGGTCCAGTCAGCACCTCCAGAATGTCAGCCCGGCTCTCCTGGCCATTGAAGAAACATATTACAGCAGCAAGTCTCATATGCTGCTCAACCTCAACCTTTCAGCACTACTGTAACTTTCTATTCCGTAATTCTAGTCTTTTTGTCAGAGGAACGTTAAAGACTTGGGGGGGCTAGGTGTGCGTATTTTCTCTTTTGTTCCTGATGTTAATTACAAGCGGCGCGGCAGGTTTGGTGGGATTACTGAAGGTCAGTGTGAGTCCTGGGAATACTCTGCCCTTTCGTACACTCCTCTAATCCTGATAAGAGAGGGAGCAGACTGGGGCGGATATGGTGCGGGCTGAGGGCCGGAGGTGAGGCACTGGGGCTGGCGTTGGCCAGATTAACCTTTTACCCCCAGCACTGACACACTGATCCATAGACTCCGTCATGGCAGGGTGATCCACTCATCTGTCTCTGTCTCTATCTCTGTATGTCTGTCTGTCTCTGCCTCTGTATGTCTGTCTCTGTCTCTGTCTCTGTCTCTGTATGTCTGTCTGTCTCTCTACATACGTAGACACACACACACACACACACACACACACACACACACACACACACACACACACACACACACACACACACACACACACTTGAATACGCAATGACTACAGCTTGGCACAGATAAACAGGTGTGCTCTCAAGAGCACTTTCACAAAGATGCACAGATATACAGTATGCTGGTTCTTCCATCATGTGCTTACATATGCATTCTCCCACATAGTCCCATACGCTGCTGCCAGATGCTCACGTCACTTCGCATTGCATTCTAGCTCGGTGCATTTCCTGGGTCTGGCCACAGCCCAGTGGCAGAACCAAGCCCTCAGCTCCACTGTGTAATTGTGATTACTCTGGCCAGACTGATATATACGTATAGTATAGCCCCCTAGTCAGCAAATTCATTGACCTTATGTCTCCTAAATCCATTCCTATCAGTCATATGACTTCCATTCACTCTCCAGCTCCTCTCTTCACCCATGACCATCACATCTGGTACTTGCCCTTCACCCCCTCCTGTATCACTGATGTCTGTGCATTGGATTTCTACAGCTTTGAAGAGTTTAGTTGGAGGATTTGTAGTCCATCTCTCTCTCTCTCTCTCTCTCTCTCTCTCTCTCTCTCTCTCTCTCTCTCTTGCATGCTCACACACTTTCTCTCTCTAGCCAGTTAATCCCATCAGACACACAGTCATGTCTGGGGCTCCCAGATGATGCAGGTCTCAGTGCCATCTCTGCAGTGACCCCCCTCCCCCCAACATACACACCAGGGCCGTGCAGAGAGCACTGAGGGGGCAGGGGCTCAAACCCCAGGAAATAATTTGTGGGCGAGATCTTTGGGGGTGGTCTTTTTGTGGGGTCCGTCCCTTGTGCCATTTCATGTCTTTGGACAGTACGTTCTCATTAGTCTGAAACTAAAACTGACTGATGGCAGCCAGCACATTAAAAGTATAATTATTATAAATAATAATTATGATAGTGGAATTATCATTACTTGTAAAATGTTCGTCTTCAAGGGCCAATGGCACTTATTGGCCCCCACACAAGCCCTTATTGGCCCCGTACATAAGTTCTTATTGGCCCCGCAGACCTTATTGGCCCCCCACATAAGCTCTTATTGGCCCCCACATAAGCCCTTATTGGCCCCCCACATAAGCTCTTATTGGCCCCCACATAAGCCCTTATTGGCCCCCCACATAAGCTCTTATTGGCCCCCACATAAGCCCTTATTGGCCCCCCACATAAGCCCTTATTGGCCCCCCACATAAGCCCTTATTGGCCCCCCACATAAGCCCTTATTGGCCCCCCACATAAGCTCTTATTGGCCCCCCACATAAGCTCTTATTGGCCCCCACATAAGCTCTTATTGGCCCCCACATAAGCTCTTATTGGCCCCCACATAAGCTCTTATTGGCCCCCACATAAGCTCTTATTGGCCCCCACATAAGCCCTTATTGGCCCACACATAAGTCCTTATTGGCCCCCACACAAGCCCTTATTGGCCCACACTGTATCCCTAAGGTATATACAGGGGGATTTAACTTTAACTGTGATGGCGGGCTGAGGCTGGGACGAGGAGTATTATGGAATATCTTGTGTTTACTTTCTGTTCTGGTGTGCAGGGAAGGGGTGGCATTATTGAGAGGAAGAGAGATATTACTTTGTTGTTCACTACGGAGGTTGGATACAGAATTAGAACCCTGGCTGATCACGTTTGTCCTTTTTGAATTATTATTTTGTTTATTAAATCACCAGTTCTGCAACACAGACTCCTTTTCCTTGACAGCATAGCAAGAAAGGATTATTCCGGAGAGTAGAGACACGGCGGTTATAACACATAAGCCCTTATTGGCCCCCACATAAGCCCTTATTGGCCCCCACATAAGCCCTTATTGGCCCCCACATACGCTCTTATTGGCCCCCACATAAGTCCTTATTGGCCCCCCACATAAGCTCTTATTGGCCCCCACATAAGTCCTTATTGGCCCCCCACATAAGCTCTTATTGGCCCCCCACATAAGCTCTTATTGGCCCCCACATAAGTCCTTATTGGCCCCCCACATAAGCTCTTATTGGCCCCCACATAAGCCCTTATTGGCCCCAATAAGCACTTATTGCCCCCCCCCACACACACACACACACACACACACACACACACACACACACACACAAGCCCGTATTGGCCCCCCCAAACAAGCTCTTATTGCCCCCCCCCCCCCACACAAGCCCTTATGGCCCCCACATAAGCCCTTGTCGGTCCACATTGGTCACACATTGCCCCCCCCCCCACACACACACACACACACATACACACACACTGATGGCTTGGAGGCTAATTGACCATATTCATGCGGCAGGCAGTTTGCTCTGCTGTCATAATTGTCACCCTGCTGGCAGGGTTGGAGTGTTTCAGTAATAGGAGACGTGATCAGGCATCTGGGTGGTGTGGAGGGAGAATACTGCCATAAGCTTGCCTGGGCGATCCAAGAAACACAGGTGGGAAGCCCACAGGCAATAGTGCTCTTGCACTCTAGTGACTTCTACTGGATGGCCTGTTCTGTTCAGCATGGATAATGACCCTCTCCACACACGTTACTCTCTCCTGATGAAACTCCTCACCGTCGGGTGAAAGGAAGCGGTTGGACACTCAATGTAGCTGCATTGAGAAGGCATGTGCTGACTCTAGTTCCACAGATACACCCTACTATAAATGCGGCACGTCTCTGTCTGCGTCTGTGTGCATGTGTTTGCATGTGCGATTGTGCGTGTGTGTAATGCACGTAACTCGAGAACCGTTTGACCCACCGACTTCACATTGGACACACGCGATCCACACCCCCACAGGGAGTGCATGCCCGGTATAGAGTCGGTCGGACCCACAGTTCTCCAGAACCACCACAAAAGGCTCTGGTCAGACTCTGCCAGTGGGCCTAATGAGGCCAACTCCTTTCACCTGTGCAATTTCCTGCCTCAGCCAATTGAGGCTCAACCAATCAGGCTCTGCCAGTGGGCTCAATTGATTGCCAAGTACACTTCTCACAGTCAGTATGCAGTCTTCAGACACAGGCACATACACATGTGGGACACCGGCTGACAGTTAAAACGGGTGCTATGACAACGTATATCATTAGGTTCCCAAGTAGGCCAGTGGCCGACTGTGACGGGCACGTACAGCAACACGTACAGGTCTAGTACTGTGAAAATAGGCAAACATTAGTGTATGTATACAGTGTATACATACACTAATGTTATAATGTTATACAGTGTATACATACACTTACAGCATGTTGGTTTTGAGAAACAATGTTGGGCATTAAGTGAATCATCTAGGGACCCATCTGGGGAGCCACTGGTCTAGAGACCAACACAGTGAGGCTTTGCAACAGAGGATTGCAGTACACTGGGGGAATTGGCAATAACTATAAGAAGAAAATGGAAATGGGATAAAGTTGTGAAATGAAGTACAAATCTTGTTGATGAGATCAACAATGCAGTGGATCTATGCTAGTATGCAGGGAAAGAGGCCACTTTGTGGTTGTCTGTTTGTCGGTTCAGATCACACAAATACATCAGTCTGTATACAAGAACCGGTAATGTGTTATACAAAGGGGTTTGCAACTGGGAAGCATTTCCCTTTGGATTATCACAAACGTGGTGTTGATTACATTCATGTGCTTCTTTGGTTGTTCATTACTTCTGCACATACGGTACTCAATGATTGTTGTTCAATGCACAGGGTAAGAGTAATTCAGACAGAGTCACATCAGCACAAAGCAAACCATTCCGTTTAAAATTCCACAAGCCATTCTCCACGACAGAAATGCACATCACTCTGGAGTGATTCTCAATCATTGTGAATTCAGCAGCGCTCACTTTCTGCAAGGAAATAGCTTGCTTGTTCGATTCCGGCAATAACTTAAATAACTTGCAGCAAGCTCCCAGACAAGTGCCATTTGAATCAATGTTTGCAGCAGCAACAACAATATACTTTCCATTGGAATTGATGGCTCAAAACTTTTATTTGACAAATATTACACAATACACATCTATCAAACTGTGTTCGGCAAGTCTATGCTGAACGGCATTTTTACAAGCTAAGCGAAATTATAGTGTGAAATTTACAATTTCACACTAAATTGTAAATTGTTACCTAAATTGCAAAGCCATATAATTGATTGCATAATGAATTAGACAAAGCGCTGTTAGTCTCTGTGTAAACTCCACATACTTAGATTGATGGATGGAAGTTTAGTGTGTTGTTACTTCCACACAGCTGACGGCAAGGTCACTGAAACCATTCCATGAGATTCCATCATTTACCATCCACATCTGAGCATTGGTCATCGGGGGCCAAATGGCTGAAAGAGTCAGTGATGCAAAGAGCAATAATCTGTTGCCCAGCTACACTGGTGTTTGTTTTGAAAAGAGAACGAGAGAGCAAAAGGAAGGTGGAAAAAAAGAGAACAAACCTAACAAATGGACCCATCTCCGTCGTAAAGCGCTGCTTTTCCAGCTCATTTATCAAAAGCAGAAGAAGAATTATTTTTGATTGGCTGATTACTGGGAGCATTTATCACCCGCCAATGTGACACTGCCATTTTGGATAATTTGTTAAGGATGACAGAGGGGGCCAGCGTTGCCGTGCCTCCTC
Source organism: Protomyctophum bolini (assembly GCF_963924005.1). Taxonomy (NCBI): domain Eukaryota; kingdom Metazoa; phylum Chordata; class Actinopteri; order Myctophiformes; family Myctophidae; genus Protomyctophum; species Protomyctophum bolini. The sequence continues at coordinate 14,138,522 of NC_137869.1, forward strand.
TCTGACCTTTTTAATATTAGAAAATTAATTTTCTACCTGAAACAAATGTATTAGCTCCTGTCATGCCACAGCGAGATGAATATTACACCTTGAAAATCCACAGCCATGACACAACCTCTCCTTCCTTCCATCTACTCTCTTTCTCTTGAGCAATCCCCCCCCCCTCTCTCTCTCTCTGTCTCTTTTTCAATCTCTGTCTCTCTTTCTCTGTCTCTCTCTGTCTGATTGTCTCCATCTCTGTTTCTCTCTCTCTCCCATCTCTTTTCCTCTGCCTGTTGAAATGTCCTCTGGCGTCAGCCAACCATTTCTGATCCATTTCTGAGATTTACGGCCAATTTGTCCTGATCATCTCACCGTTCTTTCAATCCCTCCATTATTCGTCCTCTCCATTCTGCCTCGGTTGGAAGTTGAATTGTCTCTTGCAGAAAGAGACGGATGGAGCTTTATGCTTCACATCACTCGTTTATGGCCTTCTGCATTTTCATCTCTTACATTTTATTCAATATTATGTGTTCAGTCAGCCCGTTACTCGCACGCACGCACACGCACACGCACACGCACACGCACACACACACACACACACACACACACACACACACACACACACACACACACACACACACACGCTCGCCTTCCTGTCCCCTCTCTTCCTCTTCTCTTCCTCTCATTTGAACTTTACCTCCGTTGCTCATCCCTTTCTTCCTTCTGGCTGCTCGTGGCCCATGCAGCAGATGTGTGTGTTGTGGAGACAGTGCAGCAGCGGGGCCTGCAGCAGAGGACTGGCTGCCTGTGCCCGTTCAGCCTGATTACAAGTCACCTCTGTGTTCATAAACAGACAAAATACCTCCATCAATTTGAGAGTGGCACACAGAGACGGAAGAAACGGGAAGACAGAGACAGATGGAAGGGGTTTGGTGTCATTTTCCTTCGTCTATAAGCAGAAGGTCAGGCCATCTGCCATGTTCTGTCACTGCTACATCACTGGGGTGGGTCAGTGACCACGCACCAGGTGACCTGAATTATTTACTCTAACTAATGGAACGTCTGAGCTGCAGTGTTATGGTCTAACGAATTAATGGCATGAAGTTTTCTTAACTTCTTTTTCCAAGGAGAGTGGAAAGTAGAGGTTTTTGAGTGGTGCAACCACTCCAAGGAACAGCAATGTCCGTGTTCACCTATGTACCTATGTGGCCATGAGCACCAGTATATGACTATGAGTACCAGTAGGGGCGCTGTTGTGCCAGAAACAGAGAGAGAGAGATAGTATTAGTGCTGCACTGTTGCCTGCTAATGAGAGAGAGAGAGAGAGAGAGAGAGGAGAAGAGAGGGGGGGGGGGGGAGAAGAGAGGGCACCACTCAGTTCACACGGGTGTGATTTTTATTGAGATACACAGTAAAATCCTCAGTGTTATCTGAACTTGTTATGTGCAGTATGTTAACGTGGGAAATAAGGGCAGAAAGTTGAACTTTCTTCCCCTGACTGAGCACGGCTATCTCCTTTTAAGGTATATACTGCTGATGCCAAGCGCTTTATTCAGGAGCGTGTAATCCTGCTTCAATCAGCTTCCCTCTAAGTGCAAAGATAAGCCTGGCGTTAGCGGCCCTAAACGCCCACCACCCCAACCACGTTCTCTAATTAATATGCACCAGATACAGTAAGTACTACTCTGACTAAATTCATCCTTTTTGACCTTCTGGTGTTTTACACCAAGCCGCTGGTTCACCCTAAGTTGAAGAGAGCTATTTGCTATTTTGTTTCTCTTCAAGGGTCTTAATTTGGAAAGCCCCGACACTTTCTCACTCTCTCCGATTGTCTTCCGACTTTTCATTCGGTGGACTCTGTTTCTTAATTGCCCCTAATTGCTTAATTACGATTTCAGATGAACAATTCTGGAGGTCAGAGAGGTTTGTTAATTGAAGCATCAATCATGACGGCGGGCCTTCAGTCCTGTCCCTCACTTTGACTGACAGGGACATTAACTGACTGTTGTAGTGGACCTAAACTTGACATTGTGGGGCTGCATGACTGTTAACACTGTCACTGCTGCTCTTACGTTGTCCCTAACAGGTTGTAATGCAGGCATCCTTCTGGGGTCGGGCAGGATTTCAAATTTATTTTGAATTAAATTGGAACAACTGAAATTTACCAAACAAATTAAATTAATTGAACTGAACTTAACAATGAAACAGAAGGAGCCATCAGGATCAAACCATCTTTAAACCACATCAGGTTTGAATAACCTGTGAATTTCCTCCAGATCCATATATCTTTTGACTGTTTGTTTTTATGAATCCATCAAACATGTAACTTCAGTTCGATGAAGCCGTATCACGCAGACAAAGTCACCTACGTAGAATTCTAAGTAAAGTGAGCATTAGAGGTCCACTGCCACACCTTTATTTGTCCTTACTTTCTTATAACCCTGTCCTACTGCTCTTACTATTTAGGTCTCTCCTCCTCTCATTCTCCTCACTTCTCTCATCCTCTCCCCCCACCAGGAGGTAGACAGGTGATTATCAGGCTGGTTTTCCTTGTCTAGACCTTGGCTGGCTGGGAACTCCTTCCATCCTCCACTGCCTAATGGAGCTGGCACCCCGCTCTCTCTCTCTCTCTCTCTCTCTCTCTCTCTCTCTCTCTCTCTCTCTCTCTCTCTCTCTCTCTCTCCCTCTTTCTCCCTCTTCCCCCACACCCCAGCTATAGCCAACCACCAGCCCAGTACTGTTGGCTATACGTTTAGCTTTCCCCCCTTCTCTCCTTTTGTTTTCCTGTTGTTTCTCTCCACCTCCGCCTCCCTCTCATGTCCCCCTCCCTCCCCCCCTGCTCCTCTCCTCTGGGGTTCCATCCATCAGGTTGTCGGGGGCTGCTAGCGGCCCACTCCCAGCCACCATATTTCACCGGCAGCCAGCCGCACAGCTGACAGCACAACCACTGCCAGGAAATTGCTTTGGCTGTGAGCGGAATTTCAAACACCGGCACTGCATCTGCCTGTGCCACCCGACTCGAGCCCTGCTTTACTCCAACTCTCTCTCTCTCTCTCTCTCTCTCTCTAGCCTTTCTCTCCTTTTCTCTATTTGCGTTTTCACTTCCACCGCGAACATTTTGCCTCTCTCTCGTCTTCTTTCTCAGATTATCTCACCTTCTTTTTCTCCTTCCTTCCATCCTTCCATCCATCCTTCCCTCCCTTCCTCCGTCTCTCCCTCTCCTTGCCCCGCTGCCGCCTTATGACCCACGGGAAACAAGGTGCCGTGGTGAATGCATAATGAGAGAGGGACAGGGAAAGAAGATAAAGAGTGGGAGAAGACCAGGGGGAGAGAAATAAAAAAGGAGTGATAAGAGAGTGAGAGAATATGAGAGAAAGGAGGCTCTGGCTGGTGCTTAGTTCCAAAGTTGAGGGTCAGAGTATTCCTGCGTGTGTACTGTATGTGCATGTGTACTGTATGTGTGTACTGTGCACTGTGCGTGTGTGCATTCGTGCGTGCGTGCATGCGTGTGTATGCGTGCACCTGACATAAATATTTGAGAGTCAGTAAGTGACACTGGGTTTGTTTTATCACACCCATGTCACACACTGTGAGACAGAAAAGACACCATTTTCAACGCACCTGTCCAGAAACACACTTGTGTGTGTGTGTGTGTGTGTGTGCTTGCACACCTGCAGAATTCTGTTATGTGCATGTTCTACATGGTGCAGGACCTGCTAGTCTGCTAGATTTAGAACAAGGCGGGGGTGTATGGGTGGCTAGTTTCAGTGGTACTGTGAGAGATTTAAAGGAGTCTCCTGGGTGAGTGCCTCCAGGGCCCTCATCTCCTGGGAGCCCCAACCAATAGAGAGGCCCTCCTTCACTCCCAGTGGACCGACTGCTATTCAGACAGGTGGAAAAACCCACTGTCGTTTATACTAACCAGCAATATTTCATTTGTTTGTGTCTCTGTTAGTTCCCCACTGAAGAAATGTGTTTTAGCTCCGCTATAATCGTCACTTTGGTCCAGAAATGACACCTGAGATTGTCTTAGAATTTTCTCTGCATCCTCAAAGCTCCCTCAAAGCTTTTCCACGTGCCATCCTGGAGCCAAAATGTCCTCTTGCACAAAATATATCTCATGAAACTGCCATGAAACTTAGCACATTCATGCTATAGATAGAGCGTCGCAGTCCCTCCCCCTTTCAGAACGACGAGTGGCCCAGGAAATGAATCTCAATGCATTGTTCCCATAGGCATTTCGTAAAGTATTTATTTAAAGACGGTTACGCTGCGGACAAAGCCAACTCGGATCGTGACAAATCATGACAATGAACACAATATTTTGGGCCGATCAAATCATTAGAAAGAAGAAAATAAAGGCAGGAGACAACACTATTTGTTTTGTTTTTCTTCTTAGAAATTATTTGATCGGCCCAAAACATTGTGTTCATTGTCATGATTTGCCACGATCTGAGTTGGCTTTGTCCGCGGCGTAACCGTCTTTAAATAAATACTTTAGGAAATGCCTATGGGAACAATGCATTGAGATTCATTTCCTGGGCCACTCGTCGTTCTGAAAGGGGGAGGGACTGCGACGCTCTATATAGGATGATCCCGTAGCACATGACTATATGACCCTTATAACCGTTTGTTCTAGATCTAGAGCCACTCTAAGGCCAAAAAGACCACAGGAAATGTACAGTATCTAATTGTCAGATTGTAGAATGGGCCCTCCTGATTTTGGTGACCTCAAAATGATAATATTAATAATGTTATAATAAGTACAGTATTTCAGTACATGTACTGTACGGTATTTGCTTTCCACCACTACTAGCGTGGTGAAGATGACAGGGTGGTGATGATGGAGATATTAGTAGTGAAAGTGTTAACATATCATTCTCTCTGTCTCCCTCCTTCTTTTCTTCCCCCTTGCCCTGTGTCTTTGTACTCAGACTGTGAGTTTGGAGTTCTACATTGACGTGCACGCTCACTCCACCATGCTCAACGGCTTCATGTATGGCAACGTGTTTGAGGAGGAGGAGCGGGTCCAGAGGCAGGCTGTCTTCCCTCGCCTGCTGTGTCAAAATGCACCAGACTTCTCTTTTGTAAGTCACACAGCGCACACACACACACATACACTGTGTGTTTTTGCATTAACCACTTAAACCCTGCAATAGCCTCTAAAACAGACCTGAGTTGCAACACTCGTTTTTCACTCGACACCAAATGTAATGTCTTCGCCAAAAATAGCTCACATTGCGTTGCGTTGAGAGAGACGCGTTGTGAGCGTTCCCCACAGAATAAGAATGCTCAAGAATGTGCAGATGGCATAGTAACTATAAAAAATGTATGCCCATATCATATATAATTATAAAAACATTTATGGAGTGTCTTATAGTTGCACACATGCAGTGTATTCTCAGCGAATGTGTGTGCAGACACATGCAAACATATACAGGCAAACAAGGACACTATTAAATCATCAGAGGCCAAGGAGATAGAGGTCCAAAGACTAAAGGAGGTTCTAGCTCTTACATGCAGAGTGCCAGTGGCCACTCACCCATTTGAACAGTACACAGCTATAACTATTTTCCTCTCTTCTCTGCCAGTATCAATGACCTTCTCAATGTCCGTCTCTCAGTGACATTTCACAACACAGCCACTTATGCACATCATAAAGAATAACCTTTATTGGCCAATGACCCTCATTGCTCACCTAGATACACTGACAGGCCAGGCAGGTCGGACACATACATGGAAATGTCACTGATTGTTTGTCAATAGGTTGTCTCTTTTGGGGGGAAATGCTACCGTAAGATCAAATATGTAAGAGAAACTGTGGAGCGAGCGAGTGTGTGTGGGTGTGTGTGTGTGTGTGTGTGTGTGTGACCACTGGTTGAAAAGCCTTTAGTTATCAAATGAATGGCCACTTGACCACTTTACACCCGGACAGTGTAAAGGGTGAGATGTGCTCGCATCGCCTGGGTGACAGCAGACTGCTGGGCAAGCGCTGGCGCTTTGGCATGGGGGATTAGATCAACATATGGAATTCATTCTGCACTGGCCATAAATGGAGCGTGTCTTGAGTGTACAGGGTTTGATGAGGGCTTAATTTTTGGGCCTGTTTTCGCCGGCTGCCGGGCACGGCTGCATTAATAACTTTGGGGGAGGCCCGTCTAGAGTTTGAATGGACAAGTATCAGTCAAAATGGAGACATCAAAGAGGAAGGATGGATGGGGAAGGATCAACATATATATGCATGTCAGAACAGGTCAGCTCCATATATGGAGATCTACGGGTTTGAGGTTAGATGTTCTTGCCAATATTGATGACATCAGGGATCTCCATCCCTGATGATGTCACGTGATGTCACAAGGTCATGCCTGGGGGTGACTAACTAACTAACTGAAGGGAAATGTACGTTTTCATAGTAAATTAGACCTGCTGTCGCAATCACCTACCATTGGCCACATCACTCTGACTCAGACATAATAACCAAAGACAAACCACATACGCCCATATATAGGCAGGGCCACGGCCGTCGGCCACGTCACTCTAACTAAGACATAGCAATAAACAAACCTTATACGTCTTTATATAAGCATGTCACTATGGCTCAGATATGGGCATAATATTATGCTATACATCAGGGTTCTCCATATATGGGCATAAACGACTAACAGACAGGTACAACGGATACTCTGACAAAGCCCCAAACACTATGACTCAGACATATCAGTCGGATTGGCGGTGCGACATAGGTGTGAGGGCCACGAAGTGGCCCGAACTCTAGTAGCCCAAAAAAGGCGACCTATACGTTCACAATGCACCACGTTGCGAGTCTACGATGGTGTGTACGATAGCGCATGGTGAGAGTGGTATGTGTGTGCATCAGTGAGACTTGCCATGCATAGTAGAAGCATGCATGCCTGTGTGTGTCTGCATTTGTTTGCATGTTTGTGTGCATGTGTGTACCGCCCAGTGTCCATGTGCATGTGTGCGTGACAGCTGGCCCAGGGGTCAATGCTGTTGTCCTCTGCCTATTCAGCACAAGCTAAAGCCCAGTACACCAGCCAGAACCGCAGAACACAATCACCACTAACTCCCACTGGTGGCCACCAAGTCTGCATTTCAGCACTGCAGTATGTTGGAGTGACATTGGATGGAAACTTTTCTACACTCGGCCCAAGACATCATCATATTTTTTTAATATTACAGCTGACATGGTTAAACTAAAAATAGACAGGAAGGTTGTTGTTTTTTTATTTGGTTTTTAATCCCTCAGCAATTTGTGACACTTACTGTACAAGAAGGCTCTAGGCCTCTTTGTGTATTGAATGTGTTTTCACCCTCAAAAAAGCCACAGTGCTTTAGTATGAAATAATAGGTGCTGTTATTATTGCTGCTTTGTCCATCCTTTTTGTACATAGGCATAGTTGTTTGTATTTAGATATATTTGACATATATTATTGTGTTAATTGTGTATGCTATGTTGATGAACTGAATAATTAGGACCACAATGGAAAGTCCCCAGGACTTTTCTTTTGTGTTATCAAGCTTTAATTTACTGTAGGACTACCTCGTTTACATTTCCTCGTTTACAAACTAATAGTATTAGTATAAGTATTCAATAAATCAATCAATAGCAAGCTATTGTGCGTGCGTGCGTGCGTGCGTGCGTGCGTGCGTGCGTACATGCTCTCACAGTTATGTTCCATGTGTTTGTTGGTGCAGTCCAACACATCGTTCAACAGGGACGTGGTGAAGGCCGGGACGGGCAGACGCTTCCTGGGCGGTCTCCTGGATGACACGTCCTACTGCTACACCCTGGAGGTGTCCTTCTACAGCTACATGACCGCTGGCAGCACCACCCCCGTGCCTTACACCGAGGACACATGTATCCTTTATTAACCCACTACAACCATAGATAATCTATTAACGTCTATAACTCATGTTGCTATGATTAGGTGATGATGTAAAACAAACTGTGTCAAAACAAACATTAAATTATTTTTGTTGTTAATGGGATTTAATGTTTGTGTTAGGGACAAGATGACGTACATTTTCCCTTCATTGTCAATGGCGTTTTTAAAACAAACTAAAAACAAACCTGCATAAAAATATACCTCAAAAATATAGATGCTTCATTGCCATTGGCCGCTGCAGTTCATTGGAGCGACGTGTCTCCATTGAAGGCAGGAAGCACCATATAGGGAAGCGCTGAAGGCACACTGCGTCCAAGGGGCCAGTGAGGCACTCCAACGTTGAAGCGCTGGGCCCTAGTGGTAAGAGGAGGGACTGCAGGCGGACCCGTGGATTCATGACAAAGAAACCCCGTGTAGCTGGGCTTTAACATTGAGCGCTCGGTTGCACTTCCGCATTGGACCACCAAAATGTGGTGGTCCAATGCGGAAATGCGCCCAAAAAGGCGGAAATAGACGGTCCTGTCGGGTGCTTTAAAACGCCACTGAGCAACTTCCACTGACATGAATAGCGGAGGGGGCGGAGCTTCGCGCCAGATTAATACTCTATGGCTGCGTCGCTGCCCGAGTGACGTCACTCATGCGACTCCTCCATGTCTCTCGCTGTCACTCAACTGACTACTGACCAATTACAGCACGTCTTTTCCGGGACTTCCATTACGCACCCGGAAGCTGTGCTTCG